>NW_009231559.1:0-32650 GCF_000690835.1 Fulmarus glacialis
CCTTAATGATTCTATGATTCTATGCTCTTGTAAGACACAACAAAGGCAATCATACTGCCAAATTACCTGCATTTTCCCACATTGTGCAGTACAATTTCCTTAAATTCAGTTTTCACAAACTCATTTCTACCTTTTCCCTTGTGGTACATCTCATTAGCACCAGCCAAGCCAGAGGAACTGAGCAACTCTGGAGACTTGTAAACAAAAAGTGAATAGTGAAAGTAAATTATGCTGTGAAAAAGGATAGCAAGATTGATGGAGACTGCTCATTTTGGTACTAAAATTATTTGTAGGATGAGTAGCTTCCGAAGAAAATATAATTTTATGTCATGGTACTCTACCCAAGGTGTTTGCACACTGAAACACATATACAAGTTCAAAAAAGGTTTGCTAAGTGTTGATTATATGGCCTGGAAATTCCAGTTACGCTATAAACCTGTTTATGAAGTCATTCATTCTGTGCTTGCAATGTTCTCACTGCAATTTTTATTAGCCTTTAGAGCATGCTTTCCACGTCTCCTTTATAAGGAGACCACAGGGTGACTTAGCAAGCACTTTGCTACAACCCTATTGCCCATAAGCCCATTCTGATCTAATCAATTTAGCTGTAACTACGAGGTTGTTTCATTGCAAAATCCCTGGAAGTCTCTGGCTTGTGAGACACTAAGAATTCATGGTTCAGGCTTTTAAATAGTTACTGCATCTAAGATTGAGTGACTGGAGCATTATGGAAACAACAAAAACAACTTAAAATAAAATCACTGTAATGAAGATATAGATAATCACTGGGGGGTTGGGAGGTGACACATGCAGTTTTCGTATCGATTCTGCTCCTAAATCTTTCCTGACCTGTAAGAATAAAGGGAAGACTTCTAGCAATTTTTGACAGAAAAATAAATGCAAATCAGCTTCTTTATCTTCTTACCTCCCAGACTCCTAATATTTGTGGGTGAAGGGCACTGTCATTTGAAAATGTGCATATTTTTGAACCTTAACACTCACTTGAGCCACCAATATGCCTCTGGTCAGGGCTTCGCTATAATGCATATTTCTGACTGCAAATATAGACCAAAACCTAATTCTCTCTTCTTCCTGAAATACACTTGTTCTGCATTCCCCATTTTCACTGAAAACTGGTTTCTCAGAGGCTACTCACTGCCTCAAATAAGGGCTCTGCAACCTATTAACTCCTTCAATGTCGGCAAACATCTATTATAAAGGGTATGCCACCAACATATGGCCATATCTAGGTTGAAAACCTGGTATATCAGAAGATGCCAAGATGTTTGGTTGTCTTAGGTTTAGCCTGTACAGTATCTGGTAGGGAGAAAGGTTTTGCAATTAAAACATATTATAGGACGACAGGTTACCAAGCTCACCTTTCATACAGCGGCATCAATAGTACCCATATACCTTACAGAGCCTGGCTGCAGCTAAATGAATCAATGCTTGTCACTGCTTGGCTTTCTATCTTTTTATTTTATTTTACTTTGAAGTATTTTTGTAAGAGTGTGAGGAAAATTATGTTTCCCTTTAAAATAGCATGAATCATGTACTAGCAGAATCATCTGCAGTATATTCACTCTAGTTCAAATAAGTTAATTTTGCTAGGCAAGAAAGGAGAGGAAATATTATGTAAGAGAGACAAGTATCTGCAACTAAACATTTAAAAAACAGATTATATTGCACTAGAGAAAGAGCACTGTACCAATAATTGTACAAACTATAGAAATAAGAGCCAAATTCCATCAAATACCTTTCATATTCTGCAAACAGCATGAAATCCTCTCAAAATTCTCCAGTGGATTCATTGCATTGTACCAATCAGCTGTCTAATCCACACATAGATTTCCATTTCCACCATAAATTATGCTTAGCAATAAGACATGCCTTTAACAAGAATGACTTTTGCAGTTTACTTAGACACATGAGGCTTTCCACGTCTTGTAATGCTCAAAATTGCCACCATTAAGGAAAGCGTTCCACTGCATTCAAACACTCTCCCCCAAGGGATGCACTTTATTAACACTACCCAGAAAGCTCTCAAATCCCCACAGGTCTAAGTCACATTGCAGTCCCTAATCTTAGCCTTCAGGAAATCCATGGATATTTATGACTTTTATGTGAACTAAGTCAAGCCCCATATCCCATAATGACCATGTCATGATATGATATATCCTCTGCCAATTTATATTATCAGTTTGATAGCCTGTGCCTCTACAGCACTTTACTCTTCATTGAGCTGTTTAAGACATGGGTAGGTTTTAGAAATAATAAGGAATAGATGTAGAGCATTTAGCTGCAAGCAGAAAATAAATTAATACATGAAAATCTGGTCAGAATTTATTTTCACCTCATTAGTTGATCACTCCAACAGCATGCCTATTTGCAAACATTTCTAGTTATGTGATTGAAACATACTGAAAGCCAATCCAGCTTGCATGAATAAAAGCATCTGATCTGACAGAAACATGCAGCTCCCCCTCTCAGTTAGGCTGACCCGTAGGTCTTTGGCTCTGTGTATTAAAGGTTAAGTTACCAAACTGGACTGAAAAACAAAGTTTTATACATTCAGTGACCTCCTATGGCTAGATTCTCCAAACATGAATATTATCAACTGGCTGTATTTTACATAACATTCTTGGCTACAGAGACCTACTGGAATAGCCTTCTCCCCTGCCAGCTGTAATAACTAAACGAAACAAAACCAACCCCAAACCCATCCCAAATTCACACAGTGTTACAGAAAGGAGCACTTTGTTGGGATCGATTTGTAACAAAATACTGCACTACCGGCTGCATCTGCACAAAAGGAACTTAAAGTATTATTTAAGTGTTGTTTTATTAAATGGCTGTCACAAGCCTCCTGGGATTTCTGAGTTTCATTGGATAGTTTTGGATTCACGGCCCAAGTGTGGTGGGAAGTGCAATCTGTGAAAATCTCAAATAAGCCTTTTCCACAAACACCCGCTGGCTTTACCCATGTGTAGTGATGGAGGCACTATGAGTGCCCATGTCTGACCTGCCACTTCTTCAGTCCACAACATATTCTTCCCAAATTTCCAAACCAGTGTCCTAGCCAATGTCTGAAAATGAACGTATCTTTTACTCAGATATCAAGTCTTGACTTAAAGATTTCATTTCCCATAACAATTTGTTCCAATGCTTAGTTACCCTCCCTGTCAAAAAACTAATTCAACCACATCATAGAACAACTGGAGCATCTGAAACAGAATCTCTTTTTTTTTTTTTTTTTTTTCTTCTTTTTTTTATTGGTTTCAGACAGCGGGTCTGATGTGATCACTGAATTGAACAGTCTCTTTTGATATCTTCCCATTTTCATAAAACACTTCTAAAAATAGCAATGAAATTTTGCGGTATTAAGATCCCATCTGTGCCTGGGAGCTGTGAGGAATGAGCCTCCGGCTGCGCAAGGTGACACCTGCACATACGACAGGCAGCAGCCTCTTCCTCAGAGTCCCCATCCCAACAGGGAAGGCAGGCAAGAGGTGGGAAGAGGCATGAAGATACCCGTTTAGGAGTAGTTCCTTCCCACAGACAAACGTATTGTTGTCTTTCCCTCTCCAGTGACCATATTGCCCGTTTCCCCTTTGGAGGGGAACAAAGGAGGAGACCCCCACAGAGTCAGGGCTCAGGGTGAAAGCAGGACCCTAGTTAACTTCCGTAAAATGCATAACACTACCAAAAATAGCTACATGAAACATTTAATTACCATTAACTGTACCAAAAGAAAATTGTCATGAAGAGATTCACATCCCTGACAAATATAACAGAGCCTTTTTTTTTTAAAAAAAAACCTGGTCATATTCTCTTCTTTCATCCTTAAGAATCTTAGGTTCGGACCATCAGATCACTACCAGGAACCTAGCATGTAAGAAATACCTTTTCTGTGCCTAAATACAATGCTGTACTTGAGCAAGATCTCTATGTTATAAAAAGCTTATTTCGAAGTTCAGGATAAATTGATGATTTCAGTTAGTAAGTCAGTTAAAACTGAGTGTTCATGCATGCACGCACATACACACACACATTTAGAATCAAATGTCTTCTCAATGACCTCAGAATGTCAAATGTTAGAAAAACTGTTTCTTCCTTGCTCTATAGTAAGCTCACAAGTAGGGCCCACACGAAGAAACTTTTCTTAGTAAACTCAATCTTTGTGTCAATAACAATTAAAAAATGAAAGATAAAAGGACAAGAAAGTCACAAAATTCAATGATTTAAGAAAAACAGTGCACAAACCCATGTACCTCAAAGGCTAATGAAAGATATGTTTGTCTTTGTTAAATTAAATCAAAGTAATGCTGTTGTGAGCAACTTGAAAGGTTGGGTGCTACAAAGCACTAGCTGAATATTAACATCAAGGATATGGTATTATATGCTATGAAATAAAGCTATAAAGTACATTGACATGAGTTGCCACCCCTCCTTCAGAGTTTCAGTAATCACAGAGTAATTATATGAAGAACCATCAATGTCAATCCTCGTTTCTTTAGCCATGCGAAATAAAATGAGTATCAACGGGAGAAGGGGGAAACCACTCATGGTGGTGCAGGCATAAAATAGAGAAGAGAATACGAGAATATTTTTTATTACAGGGATGTTGGCAACAGATGTTCTTCCTTAAATAAAATATTTATCAACCAAAATAGAACTACAGGTTAATCACCTATTGGCAGACAGAAGAATAAAATAGAGGACTTAATACTGAAGCCTCAAAAAGTAAAAAATCTCAGCTGTATATGCAAATCAGGACTGTCTGCAGCTCACATTCAACAAGACCATCTGAAGAAGCCAGATGATGCAACCATCTGACCATAAACTCAACCCCTAACAACCGGAGGGCAAAGTACTACTTTCACTGTGCCTTGCAACACAGATGGACACTCTTGCGAAAATATCTTCCATTAAAAAAACAATTATTTATCTAAACCCAGGCAAAATCCACACTGTGCACTTCCTTCTCCTGAAGTGAACTGGATGCAAGAGAGGTTGAATCTCCCATGACAGCGCTGAGTCGCATCCTTTTAATGGACAACTGCAAGGTACTCACATTATTATGGGAAAGGCTGCAGAAGAACTTATGCAAAACCACATTTAAAGTGTGTTTTTCAGAGGCTTTTAAATGACAAATGGCAGGGAAAGTGTTAATTCTTTCAAAGAGGGGGGGCAAAAAAAAAAAGAGTCAATCACCTGGGCTTGAAATATACTATATTCTACCAGAACATTGTACTTCTGGCATATTACCCAAACACTGAAACATGCCTGTTGGGTGCTTATTAGAGTTATTCATTTTAATGGAATTGTGCATAAGAATGAACACTAAACGTACCATTTATTTATCTGATTAAGCTCTACAACACCTGTTGCCACGGCTCTTTATTAGAGACAGTAATGTAAATCTGAAAACAACAATGTTGGAAAAAAAAAAAACATTAAAAACAAAGCAAAACAATGGAATGAAATGGCAAGCAGATGAGGAGAGCCTTTCAGTGTGTCCTGAAAACCTCTGTCGCTTAGGCACTGCTGGGCTGCCCAGGCAATGCAATTCCCAGGTACGAAGCCTTGAAAAGAGGACATCCTGCTGCAAGTCATGTAAGGAAACTGGTTCTGATCTCACATCAGCACGGGGTCTAGAGTAACTCTCCTGAACTCCATGAAGCATTGCATGTGAAATTCTACATTTTCCCAATGTATTGGTGGGCTCTTCAAGGTTTTATGGTACTCTAAAGGAATTCTTCAGCCTCAGCCACAAGCTGCCCACACAGCTTCCTTCAAACAGGAAACATCACAGAGTAGTGTTTACGGATGAGCTACCTACACCGTCTTCTGCTTCCTCTGAACACTTCCCTGGGACCCCAAGAAATACTTGCAAGCAAAATACTCAGTTGATGTACAGGTCAGCATATTGGCTTTACTTGCTTTTTTTTGTTCTTAAACTCTTTGAAAGGTAAACGTAACAGATCCACTACAGAAACTGCAAGTGAAACATTTGTCTCATGAAAAGTAATTGGAAAGCCAGAATTTCATCTTTGACAAATCTGTTCTTTGATATATGGATGCAAGGTGCCTTTTATAAATATTTTTAGACAGGGCCTATATGTAATGCATTCATACAAATCCCTAGCATAACTCTGACTGAAGATTTGGGTAGGACTACGCGTTAAATTCATATTTCAATTCTATCACCTTGTTTGGTTCAACTGAATGATCTTGACAGCTTTCTGCAGATTTCATTTCTTGAGCTCCCAGTTCTTCAGAGCAGAATAAAAGTCATAAGGGATTCGTTCCCCACCTGTGCTCATACCTTACCACCAGTGTAAGTGTAGGATATGTCTATTTTTTAACTGCAGGAACAAGCGTACCTTGTGCTTTAAATTAGCAAAAGAGAGTCATTGGGTGCAGGCTGTGAAACATGCTCAGTCCTGTCAAGCACCGTGCATTTGACTCTAGCGTGGATATCTGCATTCTGCTGCTGCTGACTGAAGCAGGAAGCATCTCTCATTACTCAAACGAAGAGCAAATGTTCAAGGCAAACAATTTTGGAAAATTAATTTCTGCATGTGAGTCACTCCATCTCATCTGACCAAAACCAAAACCAGCCTATAAAATACATTCATAAAACAGTTGCCAACTTCGTGTGTTCGTGAAACATTGGTTTTAATGTTTACTTACATTGCCAGAGTAGCCATTGATTTTCCATGGAGGACAGTAATTACATTCTACCCAAAGTTTTAACATTACGCATCTTAATCATTTACAACATAATGTGTTTAATGGTGCACTGTATTATTTACTTTGGGTAATATATCTCCAATGTTATGATACATCAAGCCAGGCAATAAAATTATTATGCAGAGAAAGACAGCTTAACACTTATCCTTCATTGCTGACGTCCCTACTTGTCTTCTAAGCCTGTGAGTAATTCCCCTCTTTAATTTAGTCAGCTGCCTGAAGGGTTTTCTTGAAAACTTTCTGAGGACCTCAAACTTAACTGACTATGAAATGAAAAGGACATGCCATGCAATTTAGGTTTAGCAAGTTTATTACTGATATGCTGGTCCTTTGATGGACCATTTTGCATTAGCATACACCTAAAAAAATGAAACCTTTTGGCTAAAAAATTAATAAAAATTACAGCTTCCAGTAGCATGATGACTTAGCAATTTTTTTTCTTCTTTGTTAATTTAAATTTGGTTTTCCCTTTGGTAATCTGTGGTAGGTGTTATTGTAAAAAAGAAAGAAAGAAAAAGATTTATTTCTAGTGAACACATAAGACTTCTTTAAATCATATGTTCCTACAATAACAAAGTGTTATTGTACAGAAATGCACTACAGAATTTTAAAATACTCAAACAAAAACATGGTTAAGCTTGGAGTTTTGGGCTCCAAACGTACTTTGAAAAGTCAGAGGGGCAATGTTTTCTAGATGTGCAATTTTTAAACCACCGAAACGTCAAGGATTTAAAGTTAGTCCTTCTAATAGAAAGCCGCTAGCCGTAACAATCCACGAAGTCCATGTTCTAAAAAAAAGGAACAGCGAGCTGAGGCCACTGTATGCTTCAGACATCTTCTTTCCTCTCCTCCCCAAACCCTACTTCTCCACACTGCTCTGCACTCAGTCTCATGCTACTCCGGGTTCTCCTCAGGTAAGTAGCACTCCCCAAAATGAGAAGTGTGTGCATGCATGGTGCTGGCAGCATGCCCAAAACACAAAGTGTGCGCAGGCATTCAAAGTGTGTGAATGGAGAAAAGAAAGAAAGAATTTGCTGAAGCAAACTTATCTCAGCTGTCCAAAGGTCAGCCAGTCCTCACTGGAAGACGTGGAAGCCACATGGAAGGAGGGCACAGGGAGGCGATGGGAAGGAAACAGCGACAGTGCATCCTACCTACAGGAGCCTGGGGGGAGCGAGGTCATCATACAACAGGGAAGAAGATAAGGGGGGATATTATTTGTAGCAATTATAAATAAAGGGGAAGAGGAGGAAATTCCATATCCGAAATAAAATGTTTCCCTGAACATACTCACAAGGTTATGCAGTTTATATACTGCAACTTTCTGAGGGCTGTATTTACACAATCGTAAGTCCTAAAAATTTTAGTCCTAAAAATCAAAGGAAAGAAAACTTTTCAAGAGAGGAAAAAAAATTGATAAATCATCGGCTCTCTGGAACCCCTGCCTTGCTATCCTGAGTGTTTTAAGTCTAGCCATACCTAACCACTCTCCAAAATCAGAACATGTAATTCCTGAAGGGCTTGGCTGTTTCTAGAGAAATGAAGGTACTAGATGATTGCAGCAGGGAACTAGCTCAGATATGAAATGTATAGAAAAAGGCTCGTTCTGTAATAAGCATTAAATGGAAGAGAAAATGGTAAGATCTAAACAACAGATACATTGCTTGCTGTGTTTAAACCAACAGAATAAATACTACTGCATTCACCAAAAAGTACCATTTAAAAAATGTAAAGCAGTATAAAACATTGACAGAGGTTCTGGAGGTTTTCTACAGACTGATAATATTAATTTTCGTCTCTCTTTGCCTTTAAAAGATAACAAGTCGAAGCTGCAATGCTGTGCAAACGCAAATCGTGCTGAAATACTATCCAGAGGAGGGATGTAACCGGCAACCCAGAGTGACAGCATGGCTGTTCTGCAATCCAAAGTAAAAGCAGAACAGGGCACTTGTATGAGCTACAGCGGTGAAGTATCTAATTCACATTAGTGGAGGTCAGTGGGCTCCAGGTTGGGCTTTGTGACAGAAAAATGATGGTGAGAGGGACAATGATTGTCTGTGTACACTTCTACGCTTGTGTGCATGTGGAAAGGAGAGACACAGGTGTGTGCAAACACACACGTCTCCTAAATCTTACAGCAGTTCCCAAGTGGCTCAGATGATCAGTGGCCCCATCTCATTCAACCATGTGTCCGCCTCCACCTTTGGCCTTATCTTTCCTCTTCCTCCCTGCTGCTGAGGGGAAGGAAACGAGGCCATGCAGTTCCTCATCTTCCTCCACACTGCCATTACAGGCCAGCAGCCAGCGCTGCTGGGGGGCAAGGGCAGAGGGGAGCACACAGCGGGGTCAGATGAGCAGACAGCGGGAACATAGTTGCCTGCTAGAGGAATGAGAGCACTGCCTTGGGCTTAGTGCTTGAAGTGCTGGACTACAGTGCTTAGGAAAACTATCCTGCTGCTATCCAAAACTGAATTTTGGCTATTCAGCTTAAAAGATTTAAGTCACTCCTGCCTTAAACTGATCCTAGGATAGAAAAAAAAAAAAAAAAAAAAAGGAGGAGGTATGTTTGGGGGGAAAGCAACATCAGGTGGAGGCACTGCCTTTCCAAGAGAAGTAACAAATTCTGAGAGAAAAATTAAAAAGCTGTGAAAGGAATAGATAAAATGCAGAAGCTCTGAATCAAAGGGTGAACCACAAAGCTAGTAGACTGCAAGGACAAGAATTCAATTATATTTGCCTTTCATATCGTTTCTAATTGCTAAGGATCCGTGTTGAAGCAAAGCATGAAGTACTCTGATCTCAGATGTATAAATTCATGCTCTGATAAATAAAACACCTCTGAAAAGAGGGGAAAGCTGCAAGAAAAGTTTAAAGGGAAATAATTATGCCTTATTGCAAGGCATGTTAGCAGTATGCTAAATAGGAACTCTAAAAGCAGACACTAATTAGGATGGTTGGATTTTTTTTCCCCCCAAAGAGAGATGCGGCATTGGAGATATAAAGGTACAACTGACACTGAGTGCAGGTGGAAACATCCTAAGGTACAAAAGGAAATTTTCCTGGACAGTGCAGCATAGTGTGGACATTGTTAGGCTACCTGTAAATCTGCCGAATAGTCAATGTCCCAGATCAGACAGAGCAATGACTCTGCTGGGCATTCACTGCCCTGATTCCTTCCCCTTCCCAACTCCCCTCTCCACACATAAAAGTCTGTCCTCACTCAGTTGGTCAAGACCGCAGCCTCCACAACAGAGGAGGCTGTAAAACCAGCTACAAAGCTTGGCTAACACCAGTACAAGTCTGCCAGATTTCGGCCAGGCTTGTTTAACTCCATGCTGTGTCCACCTTCCTAGCTGCAAGGCTGCAATTCAATGTCAACAGAAGAAAGAGGAATCACTTTTTTCTTTTTCATTAAGCACGTGTTTTAGTTACCTAGGAGAACACAAAACCCACCCTGAGCAGCAACACTACTAAGCCACCACAGTTAAAAAAACAACTGTCAGCAGCTTCCAACAACCACTTCCTTGGTGAGGAAACCTCGCTCTCTGCTCCCTGGGGCTGACAAAATTTGTCCAAATCTCTTACATTTTCTTTGCCTAGCAATCTCCCTTCTAGAAATGTGCCTGGATGTTGGACTAGCTAGCAATTAAGATCTGACTTGTAAATGACAGTAAATACCCGTTGTCTGTAGGTGTTTCTAGTTTTTAACCATTTTTTCATTATATCAGTGACAGAAGCCTTGCTCTCACTGGCTGAAGTCTTCATTCCTTCCCCCATCCACATATATCTACCCAGTGGGACCCCTGGAATTTTCCTTGGGGTGCAAAAGTGATTGCATTTGCTTTGTGCCTTTGTGGGGCAGACAAGAATTTAAAAGGTTTAAGCAAAGTTACAAGGGAAAATGTAATGGTATTTGCAACTTTTAAAACAATTTACCTTTCATGTGTCGTTCTGAGCTCAGCTCAGAGACTACCCCTTCACAGTCAATCTCCCGCAGCCATCTCTCAATACACTGCAAACAAGATTAAGCTTTTGTTACTGTCTCAAAGTCAATCAGGGTCATCTGCAGCAGACAAGGATTGAAGGTGTTTTTTAACTTGTTCCTTATCCTTTGGTGATAAGGTTCATTCCTTTTCAACTACATTCCAAACTGGGGGAAATATTTTTCTCTCACACTTCTTTGCAAACTTTGGAGCCTTCTTCCCTTCCTTTGGGGCCAATTCACTTTGAAGAACATTTTGTCTGTGGAACCTAATTTTGAAATATTTTCAGTCTTTTAACAGCAGCAATGGATCCAGCTCATTATAGTTATTTTAACACACATCTATCCAACCCTCAACTTTCAAGAGAGTGCTTCCTCTCCTTGCTACTATATTAATTCCATTGATTTTGCAGTTCTTTGTTGTTCGTGGTGGTGGGTTGGGTTTTGTTTGTTGTGTTTTTTAAAGGATTGTGCCTTTTAAATATAGAGCTGTGGTGGTGCATTTCCCCCCTTCCCCTGGGCCACTCTACGATCTCAGGAACTCCTGTTAGGACTTAGCCATTGTGTAACGAGTTGGGCGGTTGAGCGTCCCTTGACTGTACCAGGCATTCTTGCATGGCTAAGGTGGGGAGTGACACTGATTGTACCAGGGACACCGGCCACCTGATCAAGAGCAGGGGATATTTCATCATCTCTGACAGCCCTGAAGCATGCCCTACCTGAATCATAGCTCAAGTGGAACGATACCATGGTTACCGTGGAACAATACCATAATTACTACCCTGACCACCTCAGATAGTGGCCAAGATGGAAATTTACCAATTACTAAAGCCAGCCATCTTGCAAACCTATAAACAGCAGTACCAATGGAGACCCTTTGAGTTCTCCTGGACCACAGCGGGCCTCTGAGTGGGACACCTCTCAGAGTTCACAAACTCTCAAGTTTGTGATATTCAGAGGACCGTCGGAACCTGGGCTGAAACACTCATCGGCCAAGACACTCCTCAGGGCTCAACCCTTCACCCGTTGAGAAATGCCAAGGCATTTAACATGAGTATTTCACAGACTCGAGGGGAATTTTTAACCAGTATCTTTATCGAGCTATAGGTCTTCGTCTTTCACGAATTTACCTAGCTATGGGCCCTTGTGTGTGAATAGATCTATATTGTGTGTGTGTGTGTGCATTGATTTAGATAACCAACAATAAGCATAATCTGTAATTTAGTAATTGTAGTAAACGTGATTAACTCGCTTTGTAACTGTTAAATTAGTCGATGATTAAGTGCTGTTAAAATCTTACCATCTACCTTAAAACTGTAAATGAACTTTAGATTGCTGTTAGAGACTTTAAATTGCTGCTAAACACATATAACCCCTTAGGCATAAACAATTGCCCAAGTCTGAGATTAGGGGTAGATCCAGCCACACCTAGACTCCTCTCTGAGAAGGAGTTTAGAAAGCAAGGGGGTCTACTCTGAACCTCGTGACTCAACAGGAGGGTCTTCCTTACCCCTTTTCTTGATCTTTCTATAAATCATTCCAACATAATTCTGACACGATTTTCCCTGTGTGTGCTTAATCCACCTAATGAGTAATAGAGTGAACCTTGCCATTGAATTCTGTTAAGTCACGCTTTTACAAATTTCTATTAAAATCACCTTTTGCTGATACCTTTGATTCTTTAAGCGGCCTCAAAACTACTCATTTGTGACAAACTGGCGTAGTTGGCAAGATCCTAAATCAGTATTTCGTGACAAGAGCTCGCCCACTGCTTATGTTACATTCCTTGAAAAGAATGATTATAGAGCCAGACTCTTAAAGGAGACAACTGAAGTTTGTAAAGATAATGGTTTGCATTTCAAAGGGATGTTCAGCTGGAAAACATTTATTCCCCTTTTCTGAACAAATGTTTCAGAGATGACTCTTCATTGCACAAGCACTTCATCATCTGTCCAGTTTTCGGAAGTCACACAAAATGCAGATCACTTATGTCTATCTATTAGCACAAGCTGGAGACTCATCTGTCTGGCATCTATCACACACACTCCTCTGCCATAACAGCTTTCGTTCACTGCTCAGTATCACAGCTTCTTTGCAGTTCTGTCTACACTTGGCATCAGTGGTCCAGGGGCAGAGATACTACCACACTGAGATGCAGAAGGAACATCTCTCCTAGCATAGCCTCAAGCTCAAAGTGGTCCAGCTAAGAGACTTGTTTCCAAGCTGCAAGCTATCTTGAAGTTTTCTCTCACTGACTCCTTCATGCGCTGACATTAGCAAAGTGCTCACCCCACACCATGATCCAACGTGCACAGACTGTCACGGCTTTAGGACAGAAAGGTTCAGTGAAAGAAACTCGGTTCTTGTCCAGACTCTTTCATGAGTGAAATCAAACTTACGTGATTAAATGTCTGACAAGACATCTGGTGGGTTCTCTGACCCTGCTAGGAGTTGCACACTTTACACTCTCTGACTTATTCTATTGGCTTCAGTTGGCCATAAAGTGCATAAAGCTTTCAATGTATGAAGTTAAACATTTTTACTGTGATATTGCAACCTTAAGTTGAGGGCTCAGCTGCTAGATGTAAAGAGGAAAAAAGAACCACAGAAGTGTGACAGCAGAAAAACACTCAGTCTGCAAGAAAACAGGATGTCAAGGTTTATATCTTGGAAAAGTGAGAATGTTTGGGTTTGCTTTTCTGCTCATACACTGAAATTCTCTTTCTTGAGAAGATTAAAGCCTTAAAAAATGAACTCTTGCACAGTTTATGAGAGCATTTCTTCATCTGGAGAGAACAAAAACTAAGCATAGCAACATACTGACTTGAAACATCCTCCATTTTCCTTTCAGGGTGCAGTTCCAATGCAACGCAGTTAACATAACTCATCACAGACACGCACACCCAGAACACACAGGGTGAAATCCACTTAGGTAAACAGAATGGTAACTACATTCATGAACATCTAGGTCTGCTCACCTGGTTCTGAATGCCAACAACAGCAAAAGAAATTTAATCACATAGTCATGCTTTATCCCACAACAAACCACCTAGCCAGATTTGGCTCTTACCACCTCTTTCTTCTCAGGGCTAACTTGTGTCTTCAAATTGATTTTAACAGGATTGTGGGGTATAGCTGAGCACAAATGCATGAACCCTGATTTCCCAGTGTTTCAGGCAGATTTCTAGATTACTGCTAGCAAACAGACAGGCATTGGGCTATTAGGCCAGATCAGGTGCTGAGTAGTGAAAGAAGTCTACCTTCCTCGTTCATGAAGCTGTCTGTGCCTTTCCATGTCTCCTGAGAGCTTCTGAGACCTTGTGTATCTTCTATCTTTTTCCTCTTGATGTTTCCGTTTCCTCTGCCATTTTCAGCCATAAATTTTTCAACATCACATCTCAAGTTGAAGTGAGTGAAGCAATATATATAGATAAAAATATATGTATGCACCCACACACACAAGCATGCATAAACACAAGTATATAAAGCTGTTATGTTACAAACTGTGTTTTAAATGAGTGTGTATCAAAGATGATACTTGGCATTCACACTATGTCATGCTCTTCACTACCACCTCCTGGAGACTTTTCATTCTCTCTTCCTTTCTGAGCGCATATACGTATGTGTGCATGTGCACACACACAAACATGCGCATGTGTTCATGTGCATGTGTGTATACAGAATTAAACAGCAGGGTATTTGGAGCATGTAGGAAAACCAAGGAGCACAAACTGTCCTATTTGCTTGCAGTCCTGCTTTGATGCAAAGCAAAGACTGTGAGCATCCCTCCTGCACTGCCTCCAAATATGAGCTTTCAGAGACTAATCCTGAATCCTGGCAGTAAGATTTGTCAGCTTTTCTAATGAAGGAAGCTGCCTGGCAGAACTGGCTGAGTCACTGCACCACTGCTTTAGGTCTCTGTTACTCCCTCCAAGGTCAGCTGTCCACTTTAAAAGACTGAAAAGAAAGATCTAAACAAGTTCAGAGCCAGGCAAAAGTTTAAGCTCTCTCTCTTCCACTCATTGTAGTGGGGTGGCAGGACTATTGCATGTGTAAGGAGGAATACTGAGTGGAAAGACAGAAGAACTGAGCGTGTGCAGAAGCATTCCAAAATGAAGAGCACAAGTAGCAAGAATTTTAGCTCATGGTTACATTTAGCTTGCATTTTTTCCAGCTGCAGCTAGCAATTGTACCTGGTCTACAGCCCAATTCTGCACCAGCAGAAGCCATTTGCAAACCTCCTTCTGACGTAGCTGGAAGCAAGTTGATTCCCATTAAGAGAGGAAAACAGACACGTTTCACAAGTGCAAAAAAAATCCAAGACAAGTTCCCAACTAGTCGTTGGATCCCAAGGGATCCCTTTTCCTCTCCCACCTCAGAGGTTTGGCCTTACAGCATTAATTTTGAGCAAAGTGAGAACACACTACATGCCATTATCAAACTAGGCACCCTCACTATACATCTGTCAGCCTTGGTACTAGAAGAAGATACAAACCCTGACTGTACGTCAAAAGTCCACGTCTTTTCATTTGGGTGCCTATTACTATCACCAAGTTTTACGTGATCTAGCACAAGGGGAGTCCATGGCGATGATCCTCCTTCACCTGGCTTCTGAAATAACTAAAATGACAGCCTTGAATATTGACAGAGAGAGTTGCCAAAAGAAATTTGATTAATTGCTCGGGGACATCCATCTTTACTCATTACTCTCTGAAATTGCCCTGTCAGTCAGAGCAACACAAGTTTTTCGCATGGAGGATTTAGAAAAATCATGCTGAGCTAGAACCAAGGGACCTTGTCTGCTCAATTTACAGCTGATATTTTTTGCAAGGCACTTCCTTCAGGGAACAAAACCACTGTCAGAGAAGAGGACAATGACAGGTTGCCAAATCTTTTTACTCCTCCTAATCACTGCAGTAGGAAATAGGAACTGGGTCTCTTGAAGACATTTCACTGCTAAAAAACACTGCTAACCACAGACTAAACCAAAACAAAACTCCAAAACAACCAACCAACAAGCCTCCACATCTACGACCTCCGATAGAAAGAGTTATACCAAACAATAATATCACTAACCAGCCATCCTATCTCAGCGTGTACTCATAGCCCCCATAACATGAAGATTTAAAACACTCTGAAATGAAATCCTTGCACCAAATGAAGTTCTACAATACAACAAAAACAAGAGCCTTCACAATTACACTGTTTGTTTTAAAAATGAGAAAGGAAAAAAAAAGGAAAGGCAGAGACCAAAAATTTTTTATTATCTCCTCTTCCTCACAGTTCTTTGAGCAACATGACTGGACTAAGCCACTGCCTTTGCTAGCGTTTTTGTGCTACGTCCGTCGTCTGCAGAGCTGCTGAACACAGCACAGCCCATCCATAGGAGAGTACTACTAATGCACTTCTGTACACAGTGCCCAGAGCACATGAAACGTCACACTCTAGAATACGTAGGCTCTTTATCTGAGCTGCAGAAAGTTGGCAGGGGTGGGCGGATTCGGGTTTGGGGAGGGAGTGTTAGTAGTTGTTCTTTTTTAATCTCTGGAAGTTCCTGTTCAAATTCCCTGCGTCGGCTACAGACACCTGCCAGGACAGTGCACTGAGGGAGAACTGAGTCTCACTGCTGTACACACAGGCATGGCTGGAGATGACTTTCCCAAATGCACCTCCGTAAAAGCCAACCCATGATGCAGGAACCCAGCAGAGACAGAAAATTTACCTACGCAGTTCTCTGCTCTATGCTTCCTAGCACGCTGCAGACATACCCTGACTGTGGTTCCAAACAGTGCTAGACAGCACAGTTTAAGACATCAGTAACTTGCTTAGGCTGGGTGGTCACTACTGAGACCAGCAGCAGAGTTTTACTGATATGGTATGATAATGGGGAGTTTCCTAAAACACTCCAAAAAAAGCAGTCAAGGTGAAGCTTGTGTGTGTTTTGGATATACTAATATTCAGCGCAGCCAGCATAAAGGCATTCAGCAATGGCATAATGCTTCACTTGACATTTTTTACAGATAGAGATAAACTTACAAAACATGAAATCTAGATAATTCTTCACTTGACTTTCTTTGGATAGGTCTAAGTGCTTAAAAATGTCAAATGAGGCTAATTCTTCATATGATGATGTTACAGAGAACTATCAAACACTGTCTGACATTTAGGATTCAGTTCTCTGAGAAATGAATCCTAAATGGGCACTTTTAAAATATTTAAAGGCTTATTTTTTCCCTTGACATTGCCTCTCTGTGCAAAGGCATGAGACAAATAGATACTGAAGAACAAATAAGGCTTTGAAATTTTGCAAACCTCACCTTGCTACTACACTCCTGTAACACTTGCAAAATGTCAAAAGGATCTCCTTGCCTCCCCACGTTATGCTGTTGCCTTTGAAGACAATAAATGTTAGCAAGATATTGAAGCAGTGTATGCCCAAGAATGCTGTTCGAAAGAGAAAACGGTTTGTTGTTTTTGGTTTCTATAGCAGTAGAATAGCTACTCTACTACTGTGAAAGTCTACGTGGCAGACATCTACATAAAGACACACCTTTCTTCTCAAAGTTCTAAGTTCATGATAGTTTGTGATGCTCCAGCACCCATCCCATGGCTCCCTATACAAACCAACCTCCCAAAAAGCAAATCAGAATGTGCATTTTCATAATTAAAGATGGCATCCCTTAGGGTTCATATTCTTGCGATAAGGGTTCACCCTTTCCCTGTCCTGGGAAAGAGACTGTATCTAAAGATGCAGTGCAGCCCTCTTTCTCAAAGACAACAGCAAAATAGAAGTCTGAAAAAAGAACGGTGGAGCGGCTTTGTCATCGGAAATATACTGCAGCTCACCAACAGAAATATCTGGCAGAGTCAGACATCCAGCACCTTGCCTTTGCAGAAATACCTCAGGTCTCCATATTCCATTTTATTGACCAGATATATTCACTGGAATCTAATTTAGTTGGCTGGGACTGATCCATATTATATTTAAAAAGTGGCAAGACACTTCACGTAAGCTAATGCCTTGAGTCAACTGAAGCCTATGAGGGATTACAGGCTTCTTTACAGGTTTGAGGTCAAGAAAACCTTAGTCACCTGTGAAACAATGATTCTGTGTGAGCAAATACAGACTATTTGACATCACAATGATTCTGCACAAACCTAAGCAAGGTATTTTGGAGAACTGTTGCATTTCAACACCAAATGGCAAAGCTATTCCAAAGCAGAAAAGTAAGCACTCCCATTTCTGGCACAGACTTTGGGATCTGGATGCGTAAAGGGAATATCTACAACTGGCTGTAGGCTGTGGCAGACTCTGACAAACGTAAGCCCTGGAGACAGCAGCCGGAAAGGTGGTACGTTAGCAGAAGCAGTACCAGAGAGGCATGGAAGGAAACAGACTGAACTCTCTCTGTCACCCTCCTTACCACAGCCTAACTTCTCTGGCGTGGAGCATGGCTTTAAGATGCAATGCGTTTTGAGACACTTATAACCCTACTGAAAGACACGCTGAGGGAGGGTGCCCAGTGTTTCTTCTCCTCCTCCACCTCTTAAAAGCTCCCCAGGCTCAATGCTCAAAGACTCCTTACTTGAGTGTGAGCAGCTTCTCCATTCATCTTTGTAGTACTAAAATGCACTTTAGAGCCAGAAATCAAGACAAAGCAAGCCTGAGATCTCTGAGGGCAGTATAGATTAGAACTGCACAATGAGGAAAGAGCCATTACTTCCCATTTCAAGAAGCCATGTGTATCTCTAACACCTTGTTAAGCAAAACAGGAGGGGAGAAGTGACCTTTAAGCTGAGCTAGCTAACATTTAAACAAGAGTAAGTACTCATATTCGTTCTTACTCTCAGCTTACTTGCTTAATGAATATATTAAGTTAGTATCTCTCCCTCTGTGTGAGCAAGATCTGGGCATTTCACTACAAACATTTCACATGAAGGTGGACAAAAGAAAAGCCAGCTCATTTCTCTCTTCTCTAAGAATATCAAGTCTCTCATTTAAGACACCATCTTGGCAGGTCACCAATGACACCAAACATTTATGAAAGCACCAGCACAGTCAGCTGTCCCAAGGACTAATGAGAAACAAATCAGAGTCCCGCATGAAGTGTGCTGGGTGGCATGGGCTCATGACATGATTCACTGACATGATTCAGCAACGACACTGTAAGGAGAAGTATATCCTTCAAGTGACTTGGTCGGCTATGGGGACAAAGACAGCTCGAAACTACCTGTGTCTCTGTGAGGAATTTTGAGAAGATCTTGAGCAGTCTGTAATGCTTCTGTCTGCCGACTGCTCTACCTCCCTGCAACGTACCTGCACAGTGCAAGAATTCTTGACCGACCAGATCTAGATAGCGAAACTAAAACAACTATTATGTTTTGGGTGATGACAACTTTCCCACGAGGGAAAAAGAAACATGTCTTAACTGAAAAAAAGTATTTTTGCAGAAAAATACTAGTTTAGCCTTAAGGAAAAGTCATAAAGAAAAATCCAATGGAGGATGAGAAGCCCTGAAAAAGGGAAGCTGGCATTCCAAAATACTTTTGATTACACCAACAACTCATTTTTCCTTTGTCCCAGGTGATGCCCGGGAGCTCCCAGGAGTTTGTGGATTTGACAAAGTTTCAGTACCTTCACTGTCCCAGACCAGTTTTCAGCTCTGGGAGTCCTGACTCCAAAGCGGGGATGAAGAAACCCCCAAAGCCATGGTCCAAACCAGGCCTCTCAGCCTACCTGCCACACAATTCAGAAATCCTGGGGTGGCCGCAAAGCTCCCTCACAAAGAACTGATACTGGGAGCAGCTTCTCACCTTACACATTGGCAACTAGCTTCTCAAGCAGCCAGGTACCAGCTACTACAAAGGACATCAGACAATTTCAGATTTGCTGGTGTTTCCAAAAGAAAAGTTTTGAAACATGAATTTCTGAAAAGTAATCAGTTTGGACTGACTCAGAGAAAAAAAAAAAACAAGTTATGAAATGTTAAAATTCCACTTCTTTAATATTGCAGAGTAGCCTTGAAACTTGGGAGAAACAGGCTGGTTCATGAGGTCTCTACGTGATGGTTTCTAAAAAGAAACAGAAGATTTACTGAGAGGGTTATTTCTCTTGATTTTATGGTTGATCTCTCATTTTTGGACACAGATGGACATTTGCATACAAGTTTGTGAGCATATTCTTTGTGCACTGTCAAGGCAAGTTTTCTACACTATACATAACTTTCATCTTTTGATGGTATGTCATCTCCAGAAAATCATTCTCAGTTTCATTATTTCACCAGCAACTCCCATTAGGACATTCCCTATAATCAGATCAAATTCTCTTTCCCAAGAAGGTACAGTAAAAAGGCAAAATGATCAACACAAAAGGCAACCAGTAATCTACTCCTAGAAAACCTCAGAGGATGCCAGACATTCACCAAAAGCACATTGGATGCCTAAAAGTAATGATATTCTCAGTCTCGTATGATCATATAGAGCTGATAAAGGCAATCCTGGGACTGTCTCACAACAGGAAGATTGTAAAATGGACTTTAATTGAATTTAATGCTAGAGGAGTTTTATATACCAGGGAAAACTCAACCCAGAGAGCTTTTTAGAACTAAATTTTCAAAAAAACATCTGTATATGCACAAATCTGAATTTTCAGGCAGGAACAATAGGATTTAGAGCCACAACTGGCAAAGGAAGCAAATGTTTGTGCAAGCAAACATTTGTGTTTCTGTTGCTTCTACCACCACAGGTAGGTGCACAGGATAAGGATTTGGTGCAAAACATGCAGGAAAGGGTTGACTTAGCCTGGATGCACTACCCAAACAAGGGTCTGTCCAGGGTATGCACTAGCTTTGCTTCCTGCAAACAAATAAAGCAGTTAAATGTCTTATTCAGTGATACAATGTTGTTTTCTTTCTCCCTCCCGATTTTTGGCTCTGACATTTCCTGGCTCACGTTTAACATGTCCACAGCTAATCAAAAGTTCATTAAGACATCAAGGAGACAGGTACAACCAGAAATTTCAGGGGAGCATGTTTTTGTCCATAAATTATTTAAAATCTACTCATTATTAAGGAGTAAGCACAAGGCTGTCACAATGAATACATCTCTCTTAACATAGGACGATTATCCACTACATTTCGAAACAACTCAGTACAACTGCAGAGGAGACCCAAGGGGACTAAGACTGGAACATGACCTAATAGTTTTTAATTGCTGAGGCAACAAAGGCTAACAGGGCTCCTGTTAGCTTCGCATTCGTACCAGGTAAAAACAGTGTAGTAAGCTAGCCACAGAAGGAGAAGAGAAAATAAAAACAGAGGATAACTATAGGGAAATTAGAAAATCACAGCTACTTTTTGCTATCAAAAGTTGAGAAAAAAAACCATATTAAAGTATAAAAGAAAATAAGTATTGGAGTTTGCAATAAGCACCACAAGTTAAAGAAGTCTAAGAAATAAGCTAGAACATCAGAAACCAGGACTGTCATAAATCATTATTTCATACTCCTGTAAAATTCCAAAGCGTAAGAGCTAAGTTTTCAAAAGTGGGTATCAATCTGAACAGTATTCACAGAGGGGTCTGCAACTCCAGGTTCACAAATTCCCTGTCCTGCATACCTGTGTGCATAAAATTCTGAGCACAAATGGTGTGTGGGTGTGCACACGCATGTGCACACATGTGCACGTACATACAGGACCATTTGTGTATCTACTTTCAGATCAGGGTCATCTATAGACATAGGCAAAGTAGGCAGTTTTCAAGAACAGATGTCTGCTGGCGGTGATGAAAGGAAAAAAAGCAAAATACTAACCATCTATATATACTACTAATAATACTAACTGCCTATTGTTGGCTTTGGAAAGCTGAATACGGCTGGTACTACTGACAAGGAAGCAGCTACTGTAATTTTCTTTAAATTAAGTATTACATAAAAATAATAATAAATAAAAAACTTAAAAACATTGACTAGACAGTCCACTGGTAAGTCTTAGGCCTACACCAATTTGCCTGAATTCCTTCATGAGAAACCTGCTTCCTTTCTCTTTTGTTCCTCCAGAATCACCTATTTATGAGATCAGAGTCCCTTACAATCAGAAAACTTGTCAAATAAAAAGATTTTGCCTAGCGATACTTGTGATCACACCCCTATTATGAAATACCACTTCAGAGGTAATCGGACTCAGAATAAGCTCAGCATGGCTGCTGAGGGTAACAACTTCCATGTCTCTCTGGTGAAGAGACATCTGGGATCCACATGACTGCCTGCTCTTCGGTCCCTCATTTCAAAGAAGGGTGCTGCTGAGGGCTGGAGCAGGCTGACACTCCGCTCTGCAGCACTGACAATAAGCTAAGGCTGAGAAAGCACTTCCACTCTAACCCCTGATTTTCCATCGCTTCTGTGCTGCAGAAGCAGCATCCTGTGAAACAGAGAATTTGGAAAGAAAACACGATGACTGAAGCTGATTTAAGTTCATAGTTTAATTTTGATAGAATAAACATGAGCTGGCATACTCAGAGACACAAAATTCCCCTACTTAATTTTTTCCTCAAAACCTTACAGTTTATTCTCTTACTCACTGCCACAGCTTCTTTACTCAAAAAAGTGGGATACGTGTGTATCCCAGCAAGTTCTAGACTTCTCCTTAACAGACAGTATAACTAGCGAGGACAGAAGAGGGAAGGGAGAAGCAATCTTTCACCTATTTTGCTGTCATAGGCAAAGGGCTCCCCATACACTGACTGAGCCACTGAAGTAATGCCAATTCCTTTCTGATACGGTATTTCAAAACCATGGAGCAAAATACAGACAAACAAGTGTGAAAGGATCCGAGCCCACCCCGTGCCGGAGCGCTGCGGCTGGGCCGATTATTGAATTAAGCGCGGAACTCGTGCTCAGAGGCAGCCAGCCCAGATGCCCCAGTTGCCCCAGGGAGCCGCTGAAGCTCCCAACTTTGAAGGTCAGCCTTTTTACAGAAATAACATTCTAGGACTGCGTGCCCTCTAAAAATAATACAAAATGGACACGATATGTCCCATGAAGTTCTCTCAAAGAAAGGGCCAGCATTACCACTTCACTGCAGCTTTCTGTAAAGGTCTGCTTATTCTCCACCTTGCACTGATTTAAGCCTGATATAAATACAGTGATGTCTGTGTAGTTACTTCTGATGAAACCCCAAGAAAGCAATTTCAGAATCAGACCAAAATTATTATAACCTACAGGGGGCCTGTAACATGCTTTTTAAAAAAATACACACTTCTCAATTATGATGGGACATGATGAATGAAGTACACTGTGCTAAGTCACCCTGGTTTATGTACAACGTTCAAGCTGACCCCCAACACGAAGCAACAGTAAACCTGTTCAGAAGCATGACACAAACACCAGCTGGGAGCTTTTTCTCATTGTTTATTTTAAAGCATACAAAAAAATGCTGAAAGAATAATCTTCCCCACCCGCAAGGTGTAAACCCATAGTTGCCCATACCAAAATAGCTAGGAATTTACTTCTTCACTATGTCCCCACAGTCAACAACACATCAGAATTTAAACATTTTTGGCTGAGTTTTGTGAAGAGTAAGTTGCAATGAAAAAAATGACCTGCTACTAGCATTTTGCAGAGCTGTATTAAAAAATCCTCATCCTTACCATCCTAATGTTTTCCAAGTTCAAAGGGTCAGGAGTGCTACAGGGGACATCGAGGTGGCGGAGAGGAGAGAAATGATCCCCGTGGTTCCTCCAGGGCAGCCGTTCTAGCTAACGGAAGGAATGAAGGAGCACTTAGCCAAAGCCAGGCTCCAGAGGGAAGCCAGGAAAACTCCCCAGGTCCGGAGCAGCGAGGGATCTGAAAGAGCGTTAAGTGAAGGGTGAGCCCGCGGGGGCTGAGGAGAGGCAGAGAACAGAACTGGAGAGGAGGAAGAACAACATCTGTATTCAGTGACTGACACAGGGATGTGCACAGAGAGGGATGAGGACAATTCCCAAAGATTCTCTTCTAATCCCCATAGCGTTCCTCAAAAATGGACCTATCCCTGGTGATTCCAGCTTCAGACTTGGTCAGTAAATGCTTGATAACACAAAACATACAGAAGGTTTGGATTAGAACCAGAAACATATGATGGCAGCGTACTAATCCAACAGTTTGTCATTAAAATCAGTATTTCAAGCAGAAAAACCTGTATTACTGATTTTTTTCTACTCCCTCAGGAATTAATTTTCTTTTGCTCTCTAAGTCTCTGTGGCCATTTTTACCTGCAAAGTCACTTTATTTATCTGAAAAATTACAGATTCTAGAAAAATGAAAGGTAGCTTTGGTTCAATTTTCTCCCTCAGTCTCCCTCCACAGTCACGACTGCTCCCTGTATTACTACCATCAGTTTTTGGTCTGAACCTAGCTCCAGCATGCAATTATTCATCCAGTAGATCCCACTGCTAGCAACGCCATGTACTGACTGCAACCCTGTGAATTGCACATAAATCGCACATTAGTACCTGCAGGTCTTGAAGAACTGCTGGAGTGGGACTTCCCATTCTGCTCCATTCCTCACCTAACAAAATGAATGCTCCCTTGCACAGAAAGATACCTGGCTCAGGGTATCAGTCTCCCTCCCAACCACAGTTTGGGTTATGTGCAACGCAGAGCATAATGAACTAAATCTAAAACAATCCCAGCAGGGCACATCTCCTCAGCCAGCTGCCCTTTCTGCTCTGTGGGAACTCACCTGGAGCAGGTACAGGAAACATACCCCTTATCCTATCACTAGTTTAACTTCTGCTAACAGCACAAACACATTCGCATACCACAGTCCTAAACCGCCTCTGAAATATCCGAAAGACTATTCTAGGCTTTCTCCAAACCTTGAGCTTTTGAAAGCACTTCTTACCAACAAATCATCACAGTCCATGTTACTAATTACTCTTAGCATTGTTCTAATTCGTTGTGCCTAATTCTTTTTCTGCAACTTCTACCTGAATTACAATTGGTCATATTTATAACGCATTTTCATTGTTTTAGCATGTTTGTGTTTCTTCCACTTCTAACTGTGGTTGTTCCATTTGCATAACATTTTGAATTATAATTCAGTCTCCTGGGGTTTTATTTCTGTAAGATTTGGTCTTGACCTAGAAGACATTTTCATTTTTTCCAACTATTGGTAATAAGACTATATATTTTTTCCACAGACATAACTGAATAGCTCTAGGGAATACCACAGGGTAACAATTACATGAAATTATTAAATGTATGCTTTTAAATCTGTCTCAAGATCAGTCAACTGTAAATTTTTTTTTTTTTTTTTTTTGACTATTAACTTTATCAGAATAGTAATACCTGGAAATATAACTAACTTTAATTAACAGCTTATTATGATGGAAATGTGTTACCTATGGAGAGACACTGTATGTATAAATATGCCCATTTTTTTTTCCATAATTAATGTGTGTGAAAGACAGTTTGGGGAATCTACCTCTGTACGATTCATGAATTTCAATTTGATTTTATGAACCATCTCTATTCTTAAACCTTTTACTGTGTTCTGTTTGCTACTCCGTGTACTTTGGAGAAGAGGGAAGAGTGTTGGAAGATTTGTCTCAAAACAGGCTGATTGTTAAAGATTATCAGTACCTGAACCAATCCTACCCGAAGAGAACAAAAGCGTAACAATGTCCTTGATAAAGCTGGAATCAAATTTCCAGAGAAGCAGAGCAAAGGCTCAGGTGTCTGGCTGGAGGACCACAGAGCTTAAAAGAGTTGGGGGAGGGGGGGCCAATACTTGAACAAACGATGGAAAGTTGAGCAACACGGGTCAAAACGGAGAGGTGACTGTTTGCCTACAACAGCAGGTGAGGAAGAAAGAAGCTGTCAGCAGAACCTCAAACATGCAATTCAGACAAGAAGGCACACAAAAGGGAATCCGAATCCTGTAAAACTTGTGCCTCATGTCAGTTACTATTCCCCAGTGAAAGGGAGGCTGAGGCAGCATTTTTTATTGCTTTCTGCACAACTGCACAGTTCTTGCAGTAGCTCAGGTACAAATTACATGGTTTGGGAACCTTCACAGAGCCTCTTTTTGTCTCCTCTTCCACCTTGTACTGAACTCAGGAGCTGGCATATTCACCAAAGGAGCTGTGGGATACACTGCTATCTGCACTGGGCTGGGGAGGTAGCAAGGCAGCTGTATCGTGAATCCATTTGCATGTACAGACAGTGAACAGAGAGCACTGTGCCTAAGAAGCATTCCAGGAAGCCTGGGAAAAGAGAATGGTAGAGTTTATGCAGGCTTGGAGCAGTGAACATGCTCATCTGGTGTGCTGAGACCCACCAGGACCTGCCCGGCCCCTGCGCCCCTGTGAAAGTTCAGCTGGAACCTTCTCCTCTGGGAAATGACTGCACAGCAAAGCTATTCAGCAGAGCCTGCGATATAACACTGGTAAATCTATTTAATAGTAAAGTCAAAAAAAGATCACCTCCAGCAGTTCAATTTCTGAACTTGTAATTGCCTGAAAATGCCATTAAACTACTCTGTTATAAAGGCAGCATTTTAAGAGGCAAAAGTGAAGGAGTAGAAAGCAGTTTGGAGATTTCATTCTTTTACAAATATATATCAAGTAATTACCAATGAGATCTAGGCACTTAAACCGAGGCATGAATCTCAGGAAACAATGGGGGACACACACCTCAACAAGAGCTGAACTTCAGCCTTGTTACTGCAGCAGGGCTTGGCTAGGACTGTACCTCCAGGACTCATACTGACCCCGTAGCACTGAAACACGAGGAACGTCAGAGTGGTGCATCCCCACGTTCAGTCTACAAACTATGACTGCCAACAGCTATGGCACAAAGAAACTTACTTGAGGAATTCACACTTACAGTGCTGCCAGGCAGTAGAAGCACTTAATTCCATTGCTTTTCCAACAAGCATCTGGGCAGCGTGGAGCACAGATTGCAACTCATGCTAGGAAGCAGTAAATGTTTCTCGGTGTCACATGTACAGGCATCTGAAACACACCCAGGTAACCCATAACCTGGAACACACCCTGTAGCACAACCACCAGGGAAGCAATGGTAACAAGGATCAAGCCAATTGGTCTCCTTATTCCCAATAAGCAGATGCTTCAAATAATCAGGGCGAGGTGCCCAGAGCTTTGGTCCCAAAGGTCCCCAAATGGTTACTTTAATTAACTTAACTCTGCCTACCTCTTCCCATTCCTGAAACATGGGATATCCCTAGATCTTGCCGCTGCTGGGCAGGTTCCCATGGATCCTGTCCCACCCTGCTTCTGACTCCAGAGCCAGCTCATTCAGGTCAGCCTGCAGAATGCTCCACAGCATAGGAATGTCCACGGTGTTCCCACCATACAAATATCTAATTAATACTACAGAGAGGTAAGTGCAGTGACAGTAAGAAGACTGATCTCATCATAAAAAAAGTCAGCTACTTTTTTAATACTGCACCAAAACCTAATCAAAGTCCTCCAAACCTACAGGACAGTGCATTTAAGTAACAAGCGTTTCAGAGAAAATTAGGCATCGGAGATAATGCCCAATTAAGATATAATCTCTATCTTTCTGTAAACTCAGCAAAGCAGCCCAGTATCAGTTCACAGGGGGCAAATTACAATCAGAAGAGTGTTTGTTCTCTTGTTAGCTCAGTTCTACCAGAAAAACATAGCATCACCCAAACAGTTCTGGTGCCATTCATAGCGCAAAGGGCTGGATCAAATACAGTGGAACAGCCTTTGATGCAAACAAAACAGGCCACTTTTCCCCTTCCTCCCAAAGATTGTTTTTATACCAAGAGAGACAAAGAGTTTATTGGAGGGACCTGTAATCCACTCCCATGATGGGGCGTGAGCGAAGCAATTGGGGCTGAGGAAAACATAACATGTAGCTCTTCCAGGACATGAGTTGTGACAGGGTTTGCACGAGAATAGGAGGGTGAAAAGCTAGAAGAGGAACCTGCACATCTTAAGAGTCCATCCCAAATCTTATTATGGACAGGAATATCTATTCCAAAGCAGAACTAATTTTCTGGATTGTAGTGCACTTAAACAAAATATAGCCCAGCTTTTTCAATCATAGTAGATTCATTTTCCTCACACTTTTATTAACTTGGCATTTCATTTCACTGAAATGCTATAGGCCCTCCACATAAAAACGTGTCTCTCAAATGCAGTTCTCAGCTAAACAGTCTTCTAAGTGCTGCTTGTCTTTGAGTTTCTCCCTGTGGGGGCACTGAAGGAGGAAGGCGGTATGTGGAGGAGAGATTCATATTGAAGAAATTCTCTGAAGTAATTCAGTAACCCCAGATCTTTTGGTTTAGAGTTTCAGAGCCTCCTGTAGCTTGGCTGCATGTCAGGATTTATTAAATCTGGGTACCACATTAGAATAAACATTTGTCTCAGCTTTTCATAACATGTTCATCTACCACCATACTACAGGCCACTGGTCTAAGTGCTAACTATTATTTGAAGATCCCAGGTTGCAATGCACTAACAGAAACATTCGACACACAACACCAATCTCTCTCCAGCCTGCTCTTCTGCCCATCTGCGAGAATGGCAGGGTGCCCGTTCTCAGGCTGTAACAACAAATTGGCCAAGGAACAACAGGCCTTCAGGAACTGGATGGAAAAAAAAAATATGCTCCAGCCTTGCCCCTTGATAGCAGTCCCTACACTCACTGCTTTACCCTTCTTTGAACTTACACCAGTTTTTGGGTTTTAAATTAAAAGTTGCCGATGGAGTCACAGCCCTGGGATACATACAGACAGCTGGCTTGGCTATGTGAGGGCAGCAGGGATCATTCCACAGCTATTAAAAAAACATTGTCAGAGAGAGCAGCATCTTAAATGGCACCTGTTGGCACTTTATGCACACAATACATGCAAAAGATGACAAATACCCTGTGCAGTTTGGGTTGTCTCCAAAGATTTTAGTACAGCATTTGTCAGGGAAATGCTAGTGCTGTTTGAATGTTGCATCGCAACAGAAAAATCCTGCCAGTAGGAACTGTATGGAAACAAGATCAGTGCCACTAGCAGACAGGTAGAACTACAGAAAAAAAACAACAAAGCACTGCTTAAAAACAGAGGATGGGCAGACTTGTGCTCCGGACGTGTCTGAGGAAGTCACTGAAATGGTGATAGAGGCAACAGAAGCCCCTCTGTGTCTAACAAAACAAATACGCGCTTCCCCATTTGGGATCACCGTGCTCTGCTCTCCTGGTCTGCTCCAGCATTTATCCAAGCACAGCAGAACCATAGGGGATGGAACAGGCCAATGTCCCTCTCTTCCATTAAAAGGAGTAGGGATAATAATTTCTCTCATTGCTAACATGTTTTGTTGAAGATAATTTATTCCCCTCTTCTTCTCCTGGTGTCTCTAAACGCCATTTCTCCTTTCCCAAAATTTCCTCTAAGCATTAAGAAAGCATGCCCTGGAGAAGACGGAGAGCAGATGCTAGTGAGGTGCAGTAAGGCATCCACCATATAACTTCACCATGCAGAAACAAATCTGGGGATCTAATTTATGACCTTCTTTAAAAAGAAAGCTCTAAAAGAAAAAGCTGGTTGGGACCTGTCTGATTCTCAGTACTGTAAGACACTGACTTTTTAAAATACTAATTTCCAAACTTCTTGGAACGCTGAACTTGCTAAGAGTAAAAAAAAAAAACCTCTTAGCCAAGTGCTGTCAGCAACATGAGGGGCTAAACTCAGATATCTAAGGGTTCCTCTTCTGATTTGAGCAGTGCTGGTTTCAGGCCCATGCAGACACCTGGAGGGACTTAACCACTTTCATTAAGAGTCTTTACCAGCAACACTCCCTCCATTCCAAGGGAAGAAAGCAAAAACACGTTTTGGGTGGAGGAGAAAGGAGCTGAGTGGGAAACAAAATAAACTTGGGAAAGCCAATGAGTGATAAATCAATAATATCTTCTAGGTAAGGCACTCCCATCCTCAGGATCTCTTGGCAATGCATCTAACTTCAGCCTTTCTCTCACAGCTGTGAGTGGCTATTGAACCAACATTTCAGTACTAGCATGAACCATATCCCTCATTCTCTGCTGTCACAGTTGCAGTTTGCTGTTCCAGTTCAGCTCTGGGCACTAAGAGATGAATGGCTCTGAAGGCACTACTTAAGGTTATCTCAGCTGCAGTGCACATGCTTTTATTTGCTGATAAGTAAAAAAGGACTCCCTCACTGGAGGCCACCTCTTGATTCAATCACTGACTTCCAGAGCTTCAGCACAAGCAATCTATTTCCTGCCAACCCCCTCAAAGCCACAGAGGCTCAGTACTGAATCTCCAAAGAGGAAACAACAGGTGCATGAAAACACTCAACAGTTCTTTCTAACAGTGATGCAGACCCAGGGCAAAAAAAGCAAGAGCTGCTATTTTTTTCTTCACTTAAACTGCCTTGCCATGGAAATGAGGCTGATGCAATCTTTGCTTTTGTCTCTCTCTTCTTCTAAGCTTCTTGCTCCTTTTTCTTGCTCTTGTCTCTACTCCCAGTAACTTCAGAACCTAAAAGAATAATTTCAGCACAGTAGAGGTCTCTGAGGTTCCTACAGATTTCATAAAGAAAAAAGGACACCTGAGTAGCGGAGAAATATCCTATGAGCCCTACAAGCAAGGCAAACAATGCAACGGAAACTTGTACTGTTTAAGACGCCAGAAAATCCACAGAGGAAGAGCCTCTTATCCATGCTGACTGAAGTTTATAGTCACAGAACAGGAAAACGTAGGAAACAAAAAGCCTCTCTGTTCCAGTGTTACGGGCATGTTATATTCTGCTGTCCAATAGCCTTCTCTGAGCACACACAGGACAGCACTAGTTCCTCAACAAGGAGGAATACACACCCACAGCCTTGACGGTGTAACTGTATCTGAACCAAATGCAGTAGTCTGACATACGCAGTTTCGCTCCCTTGCGAAACAGGTGCTAGAGTGTATTCCCTTCCCTCCATCTCCTTTGTCTCACTGGAGCTACAAAGCTGCCCTGGGTCCCTCCCCTCCCTGCTCACCAACAAACGCAAGCAGCAAGCTCTCCGCTGTTGAGCTGCAGGACACAAACCAAGTTCTGGAGCAAAATACAGGAAGAAAAGAAGCAAAAAAACCAAACCAAACCAAAACATTTAAATTGAGATTCTGCTGTTTAATTAGCTATTTCACCAAAATAGAAAAGAATGTGCAAACTTGGGAAGTACAAAATAGCTACAGAGCAGTTCATACTAAGTGGAGAGCCAGACACAGACAGGGAAACTGTTGGTTCAGCTCAGGAAACATCAGTGACCAATATTCATAAACAATAATGATGCAGCAGATCTCCAGGGTTCTCCACTGACCTGGTGAGACAAAATGCAAGACTCCTCCCCTTGTCCTGTACAGAATAAAGATGCCACAGGCAGACAGAATTAGTCACAGTGAGAGCATGGACAGAACAGGTTGTCGGTGCTGGTCATTAATTTTAAGAACCAGACTGTGGACAGGCGTCTCAGCAGAACAGCAAAGGACAACCCATTAAGAAGAAATATGACTCCTTCAGGGTGATAGGTCATCACAGGATTTCTATTTTGGGCCCCATAGTCGGCTATGCAATAGATCATGATTACCACATAATTTGTAACGGTGTCTTGGCTGAGGGAGCGTGGTTTGCCTAAACCTCAGGAAAGGGACATTGTGAGATGCAGTGCTGAATGGAGGTCTGAATCAAGTTGGTGCTTCATCAAGGGCCTACAGCCATAAAAGATGTCTAGCTGTTACGATTTGGGTTTGTTACTTTTTTTCCCTGGAACAGAGCCCTTTGATATACTTCTGCAGCACACCATAAGTCAGAAGCAATACATCAGAATTTTTGCTGTGAAAGCTTAATAAAAACATGCAAAAGAAAAAAAAAAAAATTGAAGACCCTGTTTAAAAAGAAAAAAAAAAAAAAAAAAAATCTTTCTCAACATTTGCTTTGGCAGTCTTACAGTGTAGCATGCCAGACCAGTACCTCCTTGTAATCCGTTAAAATATTTTTGTGCTTACAATATTTTAAAGGCATTGGTATTTTGGGGGTGTTGGGAAGGCTGGAGAGACCAAGAAGAATAAAGGAACATGTGTCTCAGCATCAGCCTGAAGTGCCATGGTGTGATGAGGAGCTCTGGGCTGGCACCAGACATCAACAGCCTGCCAGAACCCGTGCATCTGAACAGCTAGACCCTTTCTGGCTCTTCTAATTGACACAAACAGGAAATGTGTGGCCTGGTAGTGAGTGTTGAGGTGTTGTCTCCACTGTTTTCCTGTGGGTTCCACTGTGGTTTTCCACCCCACATCCTACTGCAATTTTCACGCCTTCCCAAAAAGCCCCATAACTCAAATAATAAATCACCATTTTACAACCAGACGTAACTCAGTCTGGGCAGGGTCACCACAAGCAGCAGTTTCCTCAAGCAAAAACGTTTAGCTGTGCTCATTGTAAACCAAAAAGAAACCTTTCTGATCACCTGTGCCAGGGCAGCACAGTCTTGCCAGAATAGTAGAGCTCAACTTCACACCCACAGAGCCTTCCTTCAAAGGCTGACGCTGAAATCCTAATAAGATGTGCCAATGTCTATCTCCTATCTCTCCTACGCAGGGAAAGGGGGTCTCTGGCTGGCTGGCAGTTGAAAAAATCCTGATGCCTCCTTTCCAGCCAGTTGACAGATGTATAAAGGGAGGCTGTCAACTCATTTCCCGTAAAGCAATTAAACCAAGTCTAACATCTTTCAGCTCACACTGAGCATGAGCAACGCTATGCCGCACGCGCACACTCACTGAACCCCTAAATCCTTTTTAAAAAGCTGTGTATTAGTTCCACCAGTATGAACCTGCCAGATCTCGCCAAAACGTGGACTGCTCGGGTATTTTCTATGAGGTCAAATGAATGAACCGC
>NW_009231559.1:32681-52145 GCF_000690835.1 Fulmarus glacialis
AATATCTCATCACAATATTTCACTGCATCAGTCCATTAAATTTTATGCCTCTGCATTTAGGAATGATAGCTACCTACAGAAAGTAACTATCACTGCACCCTAACTGCATTAATACTACACAGAAGCAAGAACACTTCACTTGTTAAAAGAACAGTTTAAGCTGTCCCAAAAGGGAAAAGAATACATTTGTATTTCTCGTGGTCAAAGCATAAGCTCACCATTTGATTGCAACTTGTTTGATAGCAATCTGCTAATATTTGTATAAGGGTCCTTGAAGAATCAGAGGAAAAACAACACAAAGAAAACAGAGCCACATAAAGCAAACTTCAAGACGTCTGGTGAATACCCAAGTAGTGGGAGAAGTGAAAATGATTAATGGTAAAGTATCAGCACACAACAGCACAGTGGAAGTAAGATAGCTGGGTTTTAGAAAGCAGGGCCGTTAACACACAAGATGAAATGACCATGCAAACACTGGTTGCTGAAGGACAAGGCAGCAGGAAACAAAGCAAAGTTACTGTTGCCTGTAACACCTGGTACTAAAAAGCCAGGGCAGTGGGCCAACATGCTGATGAGAAAGAGCAAAGCACGGTAATTATTCCTCCCCTCTCATGAAAAAGCAGCAGGGTTAATTTTATCCTGGAACAAAAACTATATGCCACTGAAGAAGCATTATAGGTTCAGCTGAATATCCAAACCTAGCTGTCTAATAAGCATTTTTTTCCTAAGCACTTGGCAATGGAAAAAAGATCACATGGCATTTTGCAAATTATTGTGCTTTTTTCCCCCCCTCAAATGGGTGCTAAAAAGGGAACAAAGGGTTTTAAAGTACAACCCTACTAAAAAAGGAAAAGTTTTATGCCTTTTAAAAATTCTAAAATTTAGAAGAATGGCCATGAACTCAGGGAAATTCTGAACTTGGGCTCATATGCTGAGCAAAAATTCAGATCTGGAATACAAAATGCGAGTGCTGCCTCAGTTGTGTCATTTCACATTCCTTTAAAAAGCACAACTCATGAGTTTTCCATGAAGTGAATTCAAACAGCCATTCTTCTCTCGCATAGCTAGGCAACAAAACCTAATATACTTAAAAAAATTAAACAGCAATTTTCTAGCTCTCATTTAGAAGAAAATCTTCTAGATGCAAAACAAGTGGCAGTGATGGAGCTTCACTTTGCAATGCTGGCAGCCAGACGCAATACGATTCACAATGGACTTCTACTTCTTTTTGGTGGTGGAGACAGCTAATGAAGATTTAGACAAGAATAAAGGAAATGGGACTTCGTATCAGTGCAAAGAGTGGAGAAACTGCCCTTTTTCCCCTATAGAACACATTAGTTCTATATCTTTTCCATTACGATCCACCATTTAATGTGTTATCTGATGATGCCATGCATTTTTCAGACTGCTGCTGAGCTCCTCTTGGATGTTACAGATACCATGGTCACTGCACCAAAGGTAAGCTTCCTACAGAATACACAGGACTTTTGCAGAGGCGACATCTAACCTTTAACACAAAGGGACTTAGATTGGATTAAGCTAAGCTGTCTCCTCTTACACTATTCAAATTGTACCCTTCTTGTTACAGATGTACATATAGCAATCTACCACATGGTCTGTTTTCCACAACCAGTTCTGTCTCTCGCTATTTGCTATGCTGCATTAAAAAAATAGGTAATGAAGGTGCTTTAAAAATGTAGATTCTTGATCATCAACAGCAATAGTTTTGGAATTGCCACAGCGACTTTGATATCTAAAAAGGTTTTTAAGTGCTCTTATAACACAGGCATTATGGAAAGAGTTGCTTTTAAAGTGAAACCCAGTAGCTTCTCTCTTTGATTTCTTACAGTTCTGTTTTGGCCAGACTGCTCAGCAAGCCTCTCTGCCACTGCAGCCAGTGCAGTGCACAGCACCATTCCTGAACAGCCGTGATTACATTGCCTGCTTTTATGCTGTCCTGCAAGCTTGTTAGATCCCCTAATGGTGAAGAATTTGGCTCTCCTTATGACCCCTTCCTCCCTGATCTTCATTCAGCCACGCGTGTGTACTCAAGCCCACGGTTCACAAAATCCACCACTAAAAGGAAGGGTCTTGAAAGTTTTTGCTGAGACTATACCCACACTGTGGAATTTGCTGTTTAGACATCTGCCCCACACTATTCAAAATAATTTTCCCTCTATTGCATGTTCATTTTATGTGAATTCATAGGAAGAAAGTGAGGCTGTAAGCATATATTCCTCATTTCTGCACTAGATCTATTTTAATACCAATAAAGTATGCAAAAAACAGATACTGAAGCCTTTAAACCAAAAGTTAACTAGGCTCAGACACTCTTGGCTTTAAAACATGAACTGAAGAGCTCTTAATAAAAACAATCTTCTCTTTGCTCATGATTCAGATCCTGAGTTTTCTCGGCCTCTTACACAGAATATACAATAAAGGGGAGCTAAAAAGCAAGGTCCAGAGCTGTTAGTATGGTAAGCATCCTGTTTTATTTAGTCTCCTGTTCCATGCTAAGAAGTACCCATCTCAAAAGGGTCCTTCTTTTCACATGAAACTGATAATTACTGCTATTTTTAAATAGCTATTTTTAGCCTGTGCTAAAGATCTGACAACACACCACTTTTCCAGAGAAGAGGGCGATCTGTGTCTGAGCAGGTAAGAGCTAGTGGGGATCACAAGGCAGCTGAGAGACCAAGCGCCTTGCGTGCGAGAGCTGGCCGGCGCAGCCCTCCAGCCGGCTGCGCAAGGACCTGCACCCGACTTTCAGCGACCCTCCCTCGGCCACTGCACTCGGGGCCTGCTGCAGGGGAAAGCTGCTAAAATACCCCCATCCACAGGTTTTCTGGTAACCATCTTGTTGATGCAGTAACATCAGGTAACACTAACACACTGAGTCTCCCACATAGGGAGCGCATACACTAATTTCTGTTGTGTTTTTGTAACCGCTCAATCAGAAAAGATCTTTCCTGTTTATATTTTATATGCTTTAATAGTAAACAGATGTTTCTTCAATACTGGCAGAGTTTCTTGCAGTTAGAGACTGTTAAGAGGTTACAGAATAGTGTGACTACCCCTTGTCAAGGGGGATGTTTTTCACTTGGGCCTAATTTAACCTTAATCCTACCTAAACCTTGTGCTGCTTCATAATTTTTATAGCTGTAACTTATCTAGATTAGATATTTTGAATCACAAAGCTACAATTATGGAGAAGTTAACTGTATTTATGTTGCTGACAATATATATTTTCCTTGGTTGTTTATCTTTTTAAACACTGAGATTTGAAGGAGAATTTTTCAAAGGCACAAAAAGCAGAGAAGGCTTTCCTGCATAAGGAGTTATTTGAAAACTGCCACTGCACTTTAAATTTAGCCTGTACCCTAATTCTCCCAGCCTTTGAATGGGCTTGGACATGTGATCAATGGTTTTGCTTTTAAAAATCTATCCATTACCAGTTTTGGAAATTACTTGCCTGATAGCTACGGGGAACAGTTCAATGGTTAGTGCTTGCTTGTGAATCTGGAGAGCTGGGGTCAGCACCTGCCTGCCCCCTCCCTGCCCTCCTATCTGAGCTTCAGCCTCTTATTTGGGCCCTCGCTGTGAGGGTGGTGTTTTTGAAACAGTGCTGCTAGGGGTGTGAGTTGCCAGGGAGGATTTGAGGATTTTCAGTTACCTTGATGAATGTGCAAGTGTGGATATAGTTATACTAGAGCTTATCGTTGTAGTACAGCTTCTATCAATTCCTGAATTAAAACTGACTTCAAGTCTGTTGACACAAAACTGTTTTAACACAGTTCTATTCACCAAAAAAATCTGGTATAGGAGAGTCCTTAGCCCCACTTTGCTTCAGTTTCCATATACAAAATAGTGCTTTCTTTGCCCATAACAAGAGCCACAACATTCCATTACAAAGCTTCTCGCAACAATCCTGGCTTCAGGTATTGCCAGAAACCCTCCCCCCATCTTACCCTCGTTGCTCACTCCCACAAGTAAGAGAGCTGCATTTGGATGACATTTGTGCGGTTCTGTCATGAGCTGATCTGGCTTTAAAACATCTCTGTATTTTGACAGATTACTTTTAAGAGTGACCAGTTTCCAGAGCAGGTTCACAACATGGCCACACTATAGCTGAAAGGACACTTTAAGACAGTAGGGTAAGATTATCTGCCACGAGGGATGGCAACATTTATGCCAATCTGCCACCCAAAACAACATGTTGTGGGACTACACCCCAAGCGCTCAAGAAACGAGGGCCATACCAAGTAGTCTGCTGAGATACATCACGTTGAGAAAACTGAACTGCCACAACTTAATTCTAATTGTAATGTAAAACATGCTGTTAGCTTTTAAAATGATACACTTGAGAGAGAATATCCTAGATTTCCTCTCCTGTCCTGCCTTTCTGCCCAGTGTTACCCACCACACCATTCCAAAGTCACCTCCTGGCAGCTGCTGCTGACACAGTCTGCAAATGCCCCGTCCTCATGTGCAAACTACCTTTCAGTTACAAGCCTCCCTCCCACCTCCCTCTCCCCGTGGAGGACGTCCACTGTCCCGCGAGAGTCCTCTGCTCCATGAGTACAACACCCCAGCGTTAGCTCAAAGAACTCATTCGGCTCTGAAAAAGGGACTTCCTAATATGCCCGCATGCCATTGTCATAGCTTAAATCCACGCTTCTCGAGGAAGCTCTGTACTGGCTACCCCTAAATATTAGCTGCTCTTTTATATTTTTTATGAAAATAAGCATCATGTTCTAATAGGGTTTGATTTGGATCTTAACCAGGTAGTTCCCAACAGGCATTCTGGAATAACAGCTGAATCCCAAAGACCAGAATTGTTACTCGGATATTGCTAGCCCTTAGAGTTAAAACCAGGGCAATCTTGACATACTCATCATGAAGTGATGAACACTTAGACCTTTCATCGGTATTCACAGTATGTACAACCTTCTTCATTTCTATGAAAATCTCCCATGCAGGAAAGCATTTTGTTGCTTTCATTTTAATCATTCCACACTCCCACCACCAAAATAATCTGAGGTTTAGACAGGTGTTAACACATAGTTCGGTTGTTCTGCATGAACTGATTTACCCACATACAAACTTCTTTTTTTTTTTTTAATGGACAAAGGCATCTCTACATGAGGTGAAGGCAATGCTTGCTTTAAATATAAGAACATAATATCCTCATTCTCCACTTTGCACTACGCAAGAGAACTATATAAAGAGAATCTGTTCTGGCACCTATTCCAGCTATGCTCTTTCTGCAGTCTAGAGAAAATCTGCAGTATGGCAACCTCTCCTGTCTCTGCCTCACTTACTCTTACAGAAAGCTGAAAAACATATACATTTTCCATTTCACAAGCCTGGCAAGATGAAAAGACATTTTGCAAGTTCTTGATAATTTTTCTCAGACACAATGCTATTTGCTGAACACAAACACAGCTTTTAGAGGAAAAACTCTTACTTATGACTACACTTTGCCAAAAGAATAATTAAACTAAAATTTTAGATGTGAAACAATTACAAGGAAGGACACCCATGCCAAAAGAAATATCAAATGAGGAAAACAAAAATACCTTGATTCCCCTAGTGCTCTCACAGCTGCACCCAGACTCTGTTCAGCCAACACTGGGCTTCATTAACAGTGTCAAATACTGTAAAATCAATTAAGGATGGAAACAGTTAGTGAATTCACCAGTGTGAACATCTTACATGAGAAGGCAAGCTGAAACTGCAACACAAACCCCTGCAGAAGCATCCTTTTCCAAGAACTACTGGATGTCAGAATGAAAGAAAAAAAAATGAGAAGTCATCAGTTCAGGCTAACGTCAGATCACCTTAGCTGTAAGGAACCATTTGCATATTTCAACAGGTCAGAGCACTGCTGCTTTTACTCTACTTAAATCCTTTCACAAATAAGGACACTATTTAGTGTCCCGGTTTAGTGCCTCAGGGAATAGTTGTCTTTTATACAAAATCTGAGGTGTGCTATCAACAGTCTTACGATGTATCTGTGAAAAAATGTTACACATTTCCTCCTACATTATCCTCTTGCAGCTGCCTCTGCACTAACTCAGCTTCATTAGCAGAGGCTCCAAAATACCTTCTTCCTACCTCAAAAAATCCCCTCCCCCAGGTCTTGCTACCTGGCAGCCTTGCCTCTTCTCCAAAGTTTTTCCTGAAAACAACTGCTCCCATCCTTTGCCTTCCTGTTTTGCCACTTACCTGCTGTACTTATTTTTGCCTCACCAAAGGAGAGTTTTAAGTCAGCTTTCTGGTAGTTAGATCCTATGGCGAATAGGAGTCACAGATAAAGAGATTCCCTTAAAAGGTCAGCTTTCAAATGAATTCCAAATGTCACAGATTTTTGTACTGCTCATTTTAAACCCAGTCATATTTTCAAAACTATTTATAAAACAAATATTCCTGAGCAGATTCTCCCTACAATGGGTGATAGGGATTCTGCTTGCTTTGCAAGGGATGTCTGATGAGCGAAGGCCTGTCTGTGAAAAAAACATTATGATGATCCATGGATACAAGAAACACATGCCCAGAAAATCTGATTTCCAGCTGCCAGCAATGTGTGCTGCCTCAGAAACTGACCTCCACACCACTGCGTGCAGGAATATATACGACCTCAGACGTAGGAGAAGTGAGCTAGTTCTGCAGAAAGCAACTGCACATAAACAACAACCCATAAAACACTTCAGGAGGGGTTTTACTGTCCTAGAAAATGTGGAAGACACATGCCCTTCACAGCTCATGAGTATGCTTCCAACGTTAAGTCACTGCACATTAACTGCAGTTAAGAGATCTTCCTTCCATGTGCTGGCCCATGATAAGCCTGTACTTGTGCAAGGCTAACTACTGCAAGAGATGGAAGTCTACTGCATTGCCTAAAAAAGAAGAGACTGCGGAAGGACTTGTCTCCTTTCCTTGTAAGGATAGCTCCTCACCTCCAATGCTTCCTGACCACTGTGGAAGCACTGACAACACGTAGAGTACAGCTGTACCAAATGAACCCATCTTTAGAAATCTGGAACTAAATCAAATTCCATCTGGTGATAAATCCTTAATCCATATCTAAATAAACTGCACTCACAAAATCTCATCATTTCTAAATGAGAGCAGAATCTGATTTGCCTTGTAAAGGAGACAGAAGAGTGACACATTTCCCTTAAGTGATAGGAAAGCACCTCACAGAAGAAAACACACACGCACACATGCACACACACACACACAACCACACATCAAATAAACTGTTCCTCACTGAACAGCTATATTTAAATTCATAGCCTTGAGACTGGTAATGCTACATACCTAACAAAAAAGAATCTGGGGCAATTTAGGCATAGCTCTTTGTAACTAATGGGAAACTTCAGAACTGCCTAGAAAATTTCTGATAAGGAGCAGTAGAGAAAGGGAAATCGTACCAGTATATACACACCCCAAACAACACTATGTAACACAGCGTTGCTAATTAGGTAGACAGCCACAGGTAAGCCAAAGGCAAAAGTCTGCCTCCATCAACAAAAAACCTGGGTAGAATTTAGAATCATGCACGTTCATACCAGAGAGGTATAGTGATAGGAGCTTACCAGGAGAATGTTGTAATTAATTCAAATCTTTTACACAATTTCTAGCGTATGTGAATTTGAGAGGCTCACTGAATTCACCGATGTTTCCTCAGGAGAGCACACAATTCCCCAGGCCCAAGGCACGCAGAGGGACTTACGTAAAAGGACAAAGCTCTTTCCAGTCAGATTTTAAGTCTCCTCTAGAGTCCCTAGAATTTTCCAGGCTTCTTTGCACAAACAATGTGTCACCATGTTTTTGTTGCATCTTCCTCTAATTTTTATGTTGGTGATGCATAATCCATGAGCTATTTCACAGGCACAGCCAGAGGCCCTGGTATTAATAAAGGACTAGAAGTCCCCCGGTAAGAACCTTTTCTTTCCGGCTACCACATTACTTCATGTGTGTGTACGTATGCGTACATTGTTTGACAACTACATTTTTTATGTAACACCCCAATTATTTTCTGCTCAAAATAGTCATATTTACAATTTAACCTTTTGCAATAACTGCACTTCTATCTTTTGTCTGTTCATTAATTTTTTTAAATTATTATTATTTTGCTGATGCCCTTGGTATTACATCTGCTGCAACACAGACAACTGTGAATATATACGGTCTGACAACTTGCCCTTCACTTTCTCAGCATGTCCTCTAGGGCACATTCCTGCATACATGGTTTCAGGTCATGTTAATGAAATATTTATTTGCATATTTCATTGATTTTCCTACCCAAGGAATATGTGCCATGGTCACTCATTGATTTTCCCTTTGGTTATAATTAGGAGAAAGCTTATCTTATTATCATCTCTGTGAATATTCAGACAGCTTCAACGATCCAGTAAAAGTTTTTCTGTACTCATTTATCTCCAGACTAAAATTAAACCACCAAGTAACAGTTAAGGTGGAACCAAATATCACTAGCATCAGGGAAGACAGCTGAATAATTTTAATTATTATTTTAAAAGAAAGCTAAATAGACTACTGAAAAGGAAAGTTTATGTTAAGGAAAGCCTTTACAAAAACAAAAATTCTAGAAAGTATAGAAATGCTGTAATAGGATTCTGCTCATTTTTTACCATTTACCTTAACCCATCATTCCAACATAGACTGCAAAGAAACATAATCAGTAAACGTTACATATTCATGACGAAAATGCATGTCATGGCCCATTTCAACCATGCTCCACTCCAACCATACCACTACATCATCTGCTAGTATACACCACCCATATATGCAACAAGACCTGTCCTGTGATTCGTTCTGCAGTAGCAACACGAAGATCTCTACCCCATCTTAGTATGCACAACAGCACAGCAGCAAGATAACCTAATCAAACACTGTAAATCATACACAAAGACATAATGAACTAAAACTTTGCCTACAGACATCTATCTGCCAGGCACCGCTTATAAAGTAGAACAGTCGAGTTCATTTTCTTGGTGTTTCAACTGACAAACGCTGTCTCAAGCTTCCTCTGGTCTAGAAAACTGGAAACCTAGACGTGCGGACAGGGTAGGGCTTATCAGCAGTATTTCTCTGCTTACAGGAAGGGGATGAATCCAAGGGATGAGTGCAAACAAAGCAGAACTTCAATGGGAAGCTAAGAAGGAAGAAGACAACAGAAAATGGGAAAAGCCAAACCAGTATTGCAACTGCAGCAGGCAAACTGAGATGTCTAGGTTCTTTGTCAACAGCCACAAATTCAGTTCACTTCTCAGAGCTGTAGAGGTAAGCAGCAAGTGCCCCCTGTGCTCCAGTTACAGATCAGGATTGTTCAGACTGGGAGAAGGCCAAAGTTTTAGGAAGGTCTGTGCCCTCACCACTGAGGAATACACTGTTTCTGGGGAACCTATCATCGCCTGGGGACATTATCTCACCTCTGAGGCTGGATGGGGAGGTTCTCCATCTGCACCCTTGTTACTTCCAGGGAAGAAACATTTCAGATTTCAAGAGCCACTTGTATATTAGCTTGATCCCACTTATCACTCGGATGCTGCCCAAGTTATTCAACCTCCTCACAGCCCCTCAAGTGTTGCAGCTCCCCAGAACAGTCAGTGGCATGCAGGACTTCAACAGTCTTTACTGCAGCCTCCTACAGAGGGCAGGAACCTCTCCCATTTCTTTCCTTCAGCCTGGGCTAGACTCCTTAACATAGTCAGAGCAAGCTGTATTCAACAGAAACTGGACACATTTCTCTCAACTCCCTATCAGCAAATAGAAATAGAAGTATGGTGCTCTTCTGGGTATGTTCAAGGAAGGAGCTCACACAGCAAAGAGGGTGAAGAGGAACACTTCCATTAGAAGTTAATGGGTAAATGAAGATGACAGAGAGGACAAACATACTAGAAAAGTCACCTTCTTCCCATTGCTAGCTATTTGACCATGACAACAACCCTCTCTACTGTTTACGATGAACAGCCTCCCTTGTGACTGAAGCTTCTGCATGAACCATTTTAGGATTCCAATGTCTACCCAGCCACAGATACAATTAAGCCCAGCTATCATAGAGAACAACAGCAAACCTTCAAATATTCAGGTCTCTTGGTATTAGCAAGGTTTGAAATAGGCAACAGCTTCTCCTATTTGCCACAGACCTACAACTATTTTTGCACATACTCATAAGACCAAAAATAAAAGACATATGGATAACATCATATTACTTTGTTTACTCCCTGTTTCTACATTCACTAAGATTTGTGACATCTGAACTCTAGCCACAATTTGTTTTTTTTATGGTCAACATCATATCTTTCACAGTGCCATTTGTTTCCCAAAATTACTTCCATTGTCACGGACTTGAGATTTACAGCTGAAGCTGACAGAAGCATTTCGGAGCACTATATATCAAAGGGAGAAAAAAGAAAAACAGTTCATAAAGGAAAGCTGACTACTGCCTTAATTATTGAGAGACTGCTACTTAACAAAAGCAGTGAGGGGAATTAAGGAAGTGACAAAGTCACAAAACTCATAATTTCAGAAGAACCATGCATATTAAAACTCAGTGGGAATCAGAGGTCTTCACAACTTCTGACATTTTTACCCTGCGTTTCTCAGTTCGGGCTGATTGTTCCAGCATTTTCCTTTGTTCACTTCGAGCTGATGTCAGGCCACCCGCCAGTTGTTTGCATTTCTTTAGCTTTTGAGACTCAGGGTGCCATTGTTTATACCTCATCTGCCTTTTTCTGTGGACGAAGAAGAAAACATTCTCTGCGAGCTTTTTTATTTTGCTACATTACCTAGTACATTATCCAATCACATTACAAATCAGAGTACATGCTTCAAAGTCATGACAAAATGATCCACATACTGTATACTCCACTGCCATCGGGCACACGTTTCACATACTGATCACTTCCTTCATGTATTCATTGACAATAACAGTCTGTGCTACCAGTAAACCCAGTTATACGATGAGAAGAATATTCAAAGACTTTTATTTCCCAATTCATATGAGGAATTGGCATAGCCCCCTGTGTATTGCATATCCAGCGAAACAAAAGTTTAAACACAAACACACACACACACATGTTTATTTATACAGAAAACAATTTGCATATTGAGGGTATCTCATTGGTATCACAAACCATTTAGCTAAACAGTTTTGTAATTTATTGCAATAACAAACCCCCTCATGAAATAACGCTGAAGTAGACAATTTAAAAGAGTAATTTTTTTTAAAAAAAAACCCCAAACTTCACATGTCTGTGTTTTTGCAAACGAGTCACAACACAACAATATGCTCAGTGTTGCACATACACAGACAGAACCAAGTCTGAATGAGCAATTACTGAGCCTCAGCATCAACAAACCTGCCATGGTTCTGCTATGTAAAGTGGGGATGAACAGAAGATTTGCAAGCACTGTAAGTATTCTTGTTAGGGTTATGCCTGGCTCTACAGGAGCATGTGGTGTGTTATATAGTAGGACAAATGAAGCCAGATGATGATGAAAGGCAGCACCTAAGTAACTGCAGTTCTCCTTTTCACCACAGGGAACATGAGAAGAACACAACCCCACCAGGCTGGTCACCTGTCACGGGGCAGCTGACAATAATCCTCAGTTCATACAGTAATTTCAATACCTTTGGTGAAACGCTGGCAAGCACAAGATAATCTCTGGTTCTGCATGGAAAGCTCTGTACTTTCCCTTGTGGAGTTAGCCACCTGCATGGAGCCAGCCATATGCACATATTTTGCAGGTGGGCCTTACGTGCCACCTTCGAAAAGAACAGCCTCTGTGATGTACCTCTGCTATTAAGAGCAAACACTGCAAAAGAGTGATCTTTTTTATATGGTCATATTTTTTGCAAAGTTAAAAAGATTGTTAGATGCTGCAAATATACTTCTACTTGTCAAACAGCAACTCTACTTTGTACATTACGTTGTATTATAAGATAGGACATATTACCTCCCCCCCACCCATTTGCTTAAGTCTCAAAATGAAGAACACTTTTATTACAGATAAATGCAAGCAGGTGGAGAAAAGAGTTTTCTAGGAACTTCATTTTTGCGTAAGTTCATCCTCACTTTTAACCCTGCACTTCTAACATGTGAAAGTTTCCCAACAAAACACCGTCAGCCTCATCTTGTTTTTGTAAACAAAGTTGAAGTCAGGTGCAGCACAATAAAAAAATGCATTAGGGTTCACTTACATCTTGAACAGGACCAGAAGCTACTTAAAAGTTAGAGAATAATTACAAAATAATCATTTATAAAGACAAAAGGAAATAATATGGACTCTTAAGAAAAAAGTAAGAATTTCAGAGATTGCACTCTTCCAAAGGGATCTATATTTTTACAATAAACTGACAAAACTTGAAGATGCAGTGAGGTATTATTTGGAGACTAACATCTAAATTCAGCCACTGGGAAGGGCTGCTCATGCTCCGCTGGTGCGTGCTTTGAAGGCAGACTCTACTTTAGAATAGCAAGAAAATTAACAGGGAGACCAAGAGTAGTTGGAGCTATGCCAAGGATCCTTAAGGAGAGTTCAGAAGGACAGACAGCTCCCTGGAAAAACAAAACAAAAGAACCCTAACATACCATGCCTCTTCATCTTCCAGCAAGCGTTGCAGTAAACAAGGATGATCTGTGTATAACATGCACCTATTCTACACCTAAATACAATGCCCCAGGACCACAGTGATTTGAAAGCATCATTCTCATCCCCAGCAAAGCAATGGGCCACATATGGAAGACACTTGTCTTCAATGGACTTCAACGTAGTCTTTGGTCCTGTGCTTCACAGACGTCCCCACCATTGGTGAACACTGCTCTTTAAAAGTCTCACCTTTTGGAATTTGCAACGTGAAAAGCTTCCACCAACTTTCCTTGTTGGTGATTAAATGTTGATGGTGTCCTTTGTATTTGGCTCTTGGCAAATCAGGAGCATTGCAGAGGCAGCAACACCTGTTGCTTCTTTAGCTGTCTCTAACTAGAGCTGTTTAGGAGCTCTACCACCAGTCATTTAATATTTTGCTCCACTAACCAGCATCTTTTTTTTTTCCCCATCCATCCTTCATTGACCTTGATTAATCCGAGGAAGATTATTTTGACAACAAAAACTTAACCAATCAAAAAGAGGCAGCAAGAACATGTTAACTGACTAACCACACCAACCGACACTAACTGACTACCCTTGGCTGCTCAATCTCATTGCTGGTGTGACAGATCTTTTGGAGCAAATATCTGTTTGGAGAAGCTAGTCTATCTTCCAGCTGCTGATTTTCATCAGTCTGCTCCTGCGCATCCATCCTTCGTGCTGTATGTACTGTCTTTGTGTATTCAGACTGTGCATTTCTGAAGTCTTTGCAGGGATGCCCACCTCTCTTGCATTAATTCTTGTGAGGTAAAATTGCTTTGTTATCCATCAAGCTGCTAACCGCTGTGCTTTTGAGGGACATATCCTCAATGGTAGTGCTGCACAGCAGCACCTATGTTTCTGTGTTTGTTCCACAGCTCTAAAAATGAAAGCAAAGAAGTCTTAAACAAGTCTGCTGCATTGTAACAGCAAGCCTTCTTTCTGTACATGGTTTCTTTCACATTAACCCACCCACCGCTGGCACCCCATATTTTTGCATTAGTGTGTAGAGAAATGGACCAGAGACTTCAACGTGTGTCAGTACTCTCTTCGAGAATACTCACTATTCTTTCCCCAAACACCAGTTTCATTAGCAAATGGAAGTGTCATCCATGTTTAATCTGATGAAAAGGTTAGTCCATAAACCCCAGAACATGCATACTTGTGGAAAATAAGCAGTCTCCGTTCCCACAAGGCAGAAATGGACACTTCACCTGCAAAAATGCACCTGTCAGTCAGTCTCTCCTAGATCTGTAGTGCTCCCTGCAGCCTCCCCAGTCAGCCCTCCCCAGCATGCTGACACATGGCAGAAACCTGCTTGCGAACCACACTGTGGTCTCCAATTGCCCTGTTGAATACTGACAACAGTACTACTGCACATCTCAACTTGTGATTTCACCTGAAGTTGTGGGTGCTTTGTACTCTCAAAATCCTGAAACAGCGCTTTTAGTGATGCACTAATTAGTTTGTGCTCATCAAAAGCTTCAAAAACTAGTCTCAGTGTTTGCGTTACACATTATCGCTAGAAAGGAGGAAGCCTTTCTGGTTCACTAGACATTTGGAATTAATCTCTCTCAAGCAGACTTTTTGTTTCTTTCAGATTTCCAGTAGGTTTGTCACAAAATTATGTTAACTGATGAGCGATTAATAGACTTATTCTGTAACAAAAACAGTAAGGATTTGTTAGTTAGTAGTAGCTAAAATTATTTTGTTTTAGAAAAACACTTCCATGTTCAATATTTCCTAAAGGGGCTTAGCATTTAGATATAAAATGCATTCCCACTGGTATTTTGCTTTAATATTTTGTGTTAGCCTCCTAATACATTACTAAATGATGTCAGTAAAGTCAAGTTTCTGGCATTTGAAACAAGGCAAGCAAAACAATTCCACTCACAGCATGGAACTAACATTCTGAAATGGCCAAGTTATCTAGACATTTAGTAGAAATTAATGACACCAAATTCGCCTTTGGACTTGCAGTTTTAATCAGTTTGTAGCTACACAGTTGCTTCTTTTTTCAGCTCTGACAATAAAGTCTTTTCTTTAAATTCACATTTAAAAATACCTTGGAGGAAGAAAGTAAGTTCTGCTTTCAAAGTGCACAAAATCTTATTTGGTTAAATAACTTAGCATTTTCAGAAGTATTTGTCCTTATGTATAAACAACCAGAAAGTGGCTGTCATCTAACACAGTGGTTCTTATAATTTTATTTAATGTTTGTAATAAAACTACAATACAATTCTTGCAACAGAGTCAAGGCACTCAAGCTGGCAATGAAGCTAGTGCTTGCCAAATTTATAATGATCTTATACATGCGTGCCGAACCCTGGCAGCTGCCCGAAGCTTAAGATTTGACTTTTGGTCAAGCTGTATCCTTCAGTTCCCAACTCTCAAATAATGCTGGGAAAAGTGAGGAAAAGGGATGCAAACACAGAAGAAAGTCAAGGAAGAAAAGGATAAAAGGGTATAACTGTATATGTGAAGAGAGGAAACATAAGACAACATGGGCAAACTGTTCAGGTGAAGAAGTAAAATTTCCTTTCTGTATGAAGTGTTTCATGAATTCACTGGGCTGCTATAAAAAAAAAACCCAACAAAAAACTAAAACATGCAAGTACAAACTACTTCCAGTCTGTAAGGGGAATTCACTATAATTGTAGCCTCTTGCAACTTTCAGACACACAGGATACACTCCGTGGAAGTTTAGCATACACACAGATTGGGGGGTACAGCCCTTAGTTATCTCTAATGGTGTCTGCTACATATGTGCAAATGACTTGAGGTGTTCTGCAAACCGAGCAGTGTACTGCTGTAGTTACTCTGCTAGCAGCAGCGGTAAGAGCCACTTCAAAGCCAGCCTTCTGTTTTGCTGGGCATGAAGCAGTTTTGAAAGTACTCGTGTTTGCTAAACACCAAAGGAAAGAGCAGGATCTTCTTTGGTGGCACACAGGGATGCTCAGTGTCTCTCAGGAAGTTTCCAGGATCTTAGACCTCCCAACAAAAGGTTGTCTGCTTGATTTGAGACTTCATGGGCCTGCTGCATCTTCCTTTCATAAATATAAAATCATTAACTATTACAGTTATAATATTATAACTTTAACTTGTAATATTTGTTTAACTTATAATATTATAACTTTTTGGCAAAAACAAGTAACTTGTTCACAGGAAATGCGTACTGATGCTTTGTAATTTTCATAGCAGCCTCCTCACTGTTGAAAGACAAAGCTTTCTGTTGTAAGACAGAGCTAAGCTAAGCCACCCTCCAGGATGTCTAGTGCAGAAAAAAAGTTAAGTAGAAAATTTAAGGAAGGGCATCGTTTTACCACAAAAATAGGACAGGTCTCCAGACAGAACTCTTTCTGTGTCAGTATTCCTTACTCTGATCTATGGGCAATTTGAGACCTAAAGCCACCACTATTTTAAACAGGCAAACATGTTACCATGCATTTACTGTAAATAAAGCTGATTTAAAATTTTTGGAAAACCTGCATTCTGCCAGCTGCCTACAATAACCTTGTTTACACAGTGCCCATAACCTTGAACACCCTGACAGCCTAGGGAACGGCTTAAAACAAAAAATTGTTTTTCTTTCAATGCAACCGTTTTGCTGGGTTCTCCTCACAAATACTTAAACTGCATTAAAAGTATTATTTTTATAAACATTTGATCCAGTTTGGTACCAAAATAATTCCTTCTTCCAACCCCTTTCCCTCACCAGGTAGGGAGAGTATTTTCCTCCCCATGAAAATTGCATGGGAGAGAAATTCTCTTTTCTAGCCAGCACCATCTGGATGTAAAGCTTAAAATGTCAAGAGGACATGAGGAGAACTGCAGCAGGCCAGCAAGTAGATGGGGAAAGCTAACATTAATTTGCATACTCATTAAAATTCAGCATGCTTCAACGAGATAGAAGAAAATTGAAGGAGATAATGTATAAACACAGTAAAAAGTTACAACAAGCAGAGATAGCCTAAAACCAGGAAAGAAAAAAATTACTGCAGACATCAGGGCAAAAAAAAAAAAGGGTTCGGTACTTCCAGTGGGAAAATTCAACAATTTGAAAAAGGAGACTGCTGAAAAGACGGAATTTGATACAACACTTTAAAAAAAAAAAAATCACTTTATATGGAAATCCAGCAAGTGCTTCTAGATCAGCAGTTCTCAAGCTTGTTTGGACTGGGGCTTCATCCAACAGCAGAAGCTACTTCCAGACCCCAACCCCGTATCACTACTTAGAAGAAGATCAAAGCTGCTGAATACTCAAGACTCTCAATGAACCATCACTGCTCCCAGTGCTCTGAAAGTTCTTTCTCAGTTTGACTTTATACATTGAGACACTAAAGCACATTAAGTGCAGAAGCAGTGTTCTTAGTACAAAGGTGCCTTGAAACTACTATAATTGGTCTGAGCAGGATTTCCTCAGTTCAGGGGACAGGATGCAGTCGCATCCATTTTCATAATTACCACAGAGAGCTAAAAGGCCCAGGGTGTCCTCTGCCTCACATGAACATGCAGGCAGCCTTATAACGTGATAGTCCCATGTTCATAAAGGCACTTTTTATAGGTTTCTCAACATCTTTCTCTGGTATTTACACCAACTTCCTTCACCTTCCAGAATCAGGCACACGGGAAACATTTTTGCTATCTTTCTCTATATCACTGCATTGCTCTGTACTATAGGAAGAAGAGAGATCACTGTGCCATGCATCATGGGATCTCAGAAGCATAATGAAGCCTCTGGAGCTCGCTGACATCAATTTTGTCCTTACTCTTCACACTGGAATCAGTCCAGAACACAAAATTTACATTGTACAAAAATTGTACGATATCCAACAAGGAACGGTAAATTCATTTAATCTCTGAAGTTTTATGTATTCACACTTTCATGTGTAAAAAGCACAATTAGCTAAATAATCAGCAGAACTCAGAAGAAGAATATATAGACTAATTGGAAGGAGTCTAATTATATATGCAGTCCACCATCAGTGTCCAAATGCCAAGCATACACAACTATAAAAGCCATCAGTTACAGAAGTAGAAATCCTAATTGCAGAAAGGAAAAAAAAATCCAGCAGAATGTGCCAATATCAATATTTTGTGCACTGAGCCACAGGATACAAGCAGAAATGTTCCACCAGCTCTTCTCACCAGTATCAACCACACATTCCTTCTAAATCAAAAAAGGATTTGCTACATCTTGAAGATATTACTAAGATGCAGGATAGTGTAATAAAGAGTGCTTTACAGGCTTCACAACAGGTAACTTGTGCAATGCACCACCCAAGATACTTCTGTTAGATGACTATGGTAAATTCAAGAATTATTTCTACCTTTAATGTATTATACATGGCAAAGCCTTCATAAACACATGCTGGTGCCACAGTAAAGACAAAAGAAACTGCTGAACATGTGTTAGGAATATCCTCAGGTAGACATATAGGAAAAGCACTAGAATAAGGTTGACTGGGTCTTTAGCAATCATCTGTCCATCAAGAAACACGCAACCAGCATCTACCCCATGAACTGGGGCCTTATAACATTCACAAAGGCAGCCACAATCACAAAGCCTCTCTGATGTTGCTCCTCGGGGAAGCGTCATGTTCCACAACAAACCTGAAAATGTGAGTATGAAGAAATGTGGGATCATGCCGTGGAACAGTTGAAGCTTCAGCAGCTCATTACCCAGGCCTGCTCTCTGCCATTTGCTTTCTCAGGTCTTCCTTCTTGTTTTCACTGCTCCCCTTCTTATCTTCCCTGCCTCCCCTCTGCTAGATGCAAAGTTAAGATTCACAGTTTTATTATTAGTTTTAAATCTAGCTTTAAATTATTAAAATTTCATTCTTATAATCAATATTAATGCTATCTAGCATAATAAAGTTAACATTGATCTGTGTACTACAGGTAGCGATTTGAAGCTTGCTATTTTCAGAGGGCAGAGTTTTTGTTTTGTGCGGTGACCTTTGCCATGAAAAATGGAAAAAACCCAAACCAATCCCATGAAATTGCTTCTCCTGGCAAAGATTCTTCACACGGTGCTTTTCATGCAGTTCTAACCCAGCACCTTGTTAAACCATAGGATCAAGGGGCTCCAAGCAGATACAAAAATACGTACACATGGTCACTGACAATACAGGCTCGAATCAGGCCAAGGAGGTGCCTGCATTTCACAGCAAGATGCCCAGTGCCAGCTGGAAACACCAGGTCAGCGAAAGTGGCGGTTGCTGCAGAGATTACAAGTTTCACCGCTTTCCATCTCAACCCACTTAAGAGTTTTCAGGGCCAAGTAAGTCCCAAATTCAACCCCCAGGTGAGCAAAACAAATCCTTTGAAGCAAAGATTCTTGCTGGGGCTCATCAAAGCCAGAAGATTTGGGAACAGCAGATTCATTTGCTCATTACAGCTTTCAGAGCAACTCTGTTAACAGAAAGTTAATACAGCCTTTATTTAACAAAGGGCGTAAGCACAAAGGCCTACAACCTAAAGTACCAGTGTTTAAGGATGAAGCTACGGTGAGAATTTAAAACATGCTAGCTCTCAAGTCTGTAACAACAAGGTACCAGATCAGCAAGATTCAGATCAAGTCTACACAAGCCACTTCTTAATTCGGCAACTTGTACGACTTCAGTCTCACACTCCTAAGAAAGTAATATCCCCGTGTCCTCATTCTGTCACTCTAGATTTCAATGGTGCACATAGAATTTTGTCAGCTTGATTCCTGACACACACACACACAAGATTAAATATTTGAAAAAAGCAAAAAATATATGTCTCTGTCTCTCCTGCCCCCCCCCCGCCCCCCCACAC
>NW_009231559.1:52176-76978 GCF_000690835.1 Fulmarus glacialis
CAAAAGCCTAACAAGCCAGGGATTTTATTTTTATCGTCTTATTAGCAGTCATGATCTCTTCAGAATCAATTACAACAGCAGAAATAAGACAAGGTGCTTTGTTTCACAAAAACATGTGCTTAATGACTATGAAGCTGCATTGATTTATTTCTTATCCAGGAAGATGTTCCTGTAATTAAGATTAGCGATACAAACAACACTCAGAGCTCTTGACTCCCAAACATTATAGTCAGTAATTTTACTGTGTTGGGCAACCTGTGCTCTAGCAGACATATCATCAAGTCTGTAACATCTTAGGGGTAGACACTGCACTGCCATCTTAGGACTCTAAGCCAACTGCAGAACTGACACACTGAACATCCAGAACATAATTCAATAGTCTCAAGAGCATGCAGCAAATCATAAATATGTATAGCCAATCAAGCTTACAACAGCATCTGTATGTACAAACTGAGCTTGGTTTAATTCAAAAATCGAAAGCAGCTTACTTTTATTTTTCTATGTCAATAGAAAGATTTTAGCCAGCCGGAGTATTATAACAATCCAAAGTGCTTTCACAAAGAACACTTACTAAAACTACATGCAATAATTTTTCAAAAGTATGTTTTAAAAGGTTTAATCCTTGAATTAATCAAAGCAAGTGTATTTCAAGGTACTCTGAACTAGAGCTACAGAACAAATTGACATCTTGGGTCAGTCGTTGAAATGGGAGGGTGTGGGGAAGGGAAATCAGTTTCAGGATGACCCAAAACAAATGTTTTTCACTTTCAGCTGACATAAAAAACTGAAAATACTTTGGTATTGAAACACGACATTTTGTTTCCTTCGGGAATGCTTTTCCTTTTCTTAAAATTATGTTTACTACAGCTTTCTATAAAAAATATCATCTAGAGAAATAAAACAGTGTTTTCATTTCCTCACTGTTCTTGTCATTTTGACTGCAGATGGGACTGTTTCCAAGCTTCACCAAAATCCATAGGTGGTTTTGCTGACTTGAAACTGTATCTTTTGGCAACAAAGCTCCATACCATTTTTTTTTACTTGACTTTACGGGTCAGCTTGTGCTACTGAGTCACAAATGCCCAGTGACAACATGCCAACCAAATTCACAGCAGGCAATATGCACACAGGTAACGTCATCAGCATGCTACATTATATCAGTTATGGGCTTAATCAGATGATGTGTAAGCCAGTACAAGGAAAGCAACACAATTATTTTTTCTCTCCCTCAGACTGAATTCAACTTGCTTAGTGTAACCAGGAGGAAAGGGCAGAGGAGTAAAGGGAGTTCCCCAATATTGTTTTAGCCAGGTATGTTGTAGATCTGAATTCAATGCTGTATTCCCAGGGTGGAGGGGGGCATGAGAAAGACAGAGTTATGCATATGGTACGTAGCCCCAAGATTTTGTCTGTGCAGTTCAGCAATAGCTAGTGCTTGTTATTCATCACCTTGCACTTCCTCTGAAAAGGTCTCTTTCCCCTTCTCATTAAAAACATAGCAAATAAAAATAAATACAAACCCCAACAATCTTCTGCCCCTAATAAAAAGCCAGTAACGCCAGGACAAAGATTTCATACTACAGAGAGCAAGCATTTAAATTCTTTCCTTTCTTGACACAATTTTGTAGTTCAGGTGGGAATGGCTACAGAAGTAACTTAAAGGGGGCGAGAAGCCCTGATATACAAGGGAAATCAAAAAACATCCGGAAGCACGGGACAGATGCTGGTAACATACTGGCAGTGTAAAACCACTGGTGAGATAGCAAGCATGAGAAGAAGCAGCAGGGAGTAGAAAGGAGACAACAGAGCAACTTTGCAAGGAGGAGAAAGAATGCAAAGAAATAAATTGCAAGGAAGGAGCAAGTGCATCGATAAAGATCTTGAGTGCTCAAGAGCCGGTTGAACAAAAGATAATTCAGTGGGGCAAGACCGCACTGTAGCATGCAAACCCCTTGATCCAAAAGCAGAGCCAGTCTGGGACACAAAGGCAATGGGGTCACTAACAACAGGAACATCTGCACCTTTCAAACGCAGCACGGTCCCTTCTGAAATTTTACCAGATGTCACGAGCTGGGCAGGGTCTGGCTCAGAGGCATCACAGAGAATGAGCTGACCCAGCTGGTGAGCTGGTGATGACATGGAGGCGATGGTGTCTTCTATGAGTCATTCCTGAATTTCCTTCAGGCTTGGATGCTGAGGGAGCCATCTTTGACTATAAGGTATGAATGATATTTGGCTTACTTGAGCTTAAAAAGCCCGTATTTTACAGAACTAGTCATTTTATATTGTTTCCTTGGCCAAATTTCACTTTCGGGGAACCACATTTCTCTGACCCAAGTTCTCGCTGCACTTTCAACCATCTGCTCTTGAATACTTTCTACCAGTTGACCTAACTGTGACCAGTGATAGGGTTTCCATGATTCGTTCTGGAAGTTACTGTGGCTCACAACACTGTCTCAATCCTTGTCAAAGAAAGGTACCTCTATATAATTAAGATGGTTTGTGTGGAAACAGATGAAAACTGTTTGTCATATCTTTTCCTCTGGAATATTCATTGCTCCCAGGAGTTAATCCATATACTGTATTTACAAGATGAAACATCTTCTCTCATTTTTTTCAATAAATATAATGAAAATATATTAGATTGTTGGGATTTATACAGAGATATTTGGCAGGCTTTTCAGGGCTGTCAAAGATAAATTGAATATGCGGTTCTTCTACACAGAGTGAATTATCTGAATAAATAATGTATTAGGAGAATTTCACTTCTTATCTATGTCTGATTCATTCTCAGATAAATATATATACATTTGCACTGATGTCAGTGAGGTTGCAGAACACATAACAGCAGAAAATATGTCCTTAGGCTGTTTCTGTAATATCCGTGATAGAAAACTGACCAATAATACCGATACAGTAAAACAAACAAAAAACACCTCTTGAGGTATAGGAAAGGGAATAATTTATTTTGCTTGTTTCAGCTTTTCATTATGCTTGGTTTTAGTTTTACCTTGTAAAGCTTTAACACAGGAAACACATAAAACCAGCAATAAAACCTTTATCAATTGCATCTCACACAACACTCCAAAGCACTTTCCAATAGCTCTTAATTATGGAAAGCCAGCACTAGGTTTAGAAGGGCAATTGGCTTCCTACTATTTTTGGATACGTATATGGCCGCCAGGCCACTTGCCTGTACACATGGACAATGTCACAGCATTCACACAGCATGCACAAACCTATTTAGACAGACAACTGATGTGTGCATATAATCAGGCTTGACATACACTTGTCTCCATAAGCTGAGAGAAACTACAGAGATACTTATCAGTATAACTCCGAACGAGAACTTCATGATGCTCTACAAATTTTCTCTCCTTCAGACACAGGAAAATACAACCTTTTGTTATTGGTATCACAGAGGTGTTCAGTCTCATAACAAAGATATACTGTCCCTCACACAGGAACTACTGTGAAGTCAATGACAACTGACTGTTCATATCTTGAGAGAAAAAAAAGTTGCAGTTGAGAAGACTGTTTCTGTTCCAAAAGAAAAGGGAGCAAACCCACCTTAATTCCAGCAGAAATGAAAGAAAATGGTGGCATCTGCTTTGCTTCTCCAAAAGACACCTCAAACATCTGAAAATTCTGTCAAGGGAAGAGACCATGTATGCATGGTCCTCCCATATCCATTTAGTGATACAACCATGCAACGTTCAGCTAATACTGAACTCTTCTGTAAGTTTATCTTAAAGATATGTCATGCAATTAATACCGTAGATCCCATTTTTGTCAATGAAAGAGATCTTCCTTGAGCATTTATTTTAGTTTTTCAATTGCAAGAGACATAAGATATTTATGCCTTAGATCTGTAAGAAAGAGAAGTGTGGATGAGAAGATGGTTTTAAAGACCATCTCTTACTACTCCAGAGCAGATGACAACTTTCTTTGCTGGACGACGTAGTAACGCTTTTCATGTTCATCAATGGCTGCTTCAAAGAGCAAGGGAATCCTCTGTTCCCCGTACCCAACTGGTTATATCCATGACATAAGTAACAGGATTAAATTGCAAATTCAGATTTGACAACATAAAGTTTTGAATGAGCAAAGATAACAAAGCACTAGACAGATCATCTATCTTTAGACTGTGAGACTTTCTTCAGATTTCCTGGACAGAAATCCATGTTTTTGCAATGGAGCAAAAGAGGGCAGGTCTACAACACCACCATGCAAACGTGCAGCTACTCTGGCCAGGCTTCCTCTGTGTCAGTGAAGTACCTACACTCCACAACACCTGCCTGAACAAAAAGTGTTGGCAGGAAAATTGAGAGCTAGCTGGCAGAACTCAAACACAGGCTAGCCCAAATCTCAGTGTTTCAGAAGCCAAAAGAACGTTGAGCAAGGAACTCACCAGCCAAGACTCATCTGTCTTGGCCTTATCATCCAGTGAGAAGACTGAGAAAGACAGATGGAGCTGAACAGAAGATGAGATCTGATTCTAGATCTGCTCATCCAGCATTAAGAAAAAGCCCAAACATCTGGCTGCACCTTCCATTAAAAAAATCATGAATGCTTGTAATTGCAGAAAAATCAAAAGCTAGAGTTCCAAAATCTATTTGAATTTCAATTGCATGCAAAACTTGCCCAGGAACTCACTGATTAACTTTCTATTCCTTTTGCAACTGGAAAGATGAAGTGCATTCCAGCTACCTGCTGCAGCACTGGCTCACGAAGCCAGTGGCGATCAAATACTGGCCACTACAGGTGATAGGAACCTAGATGGAGTAAACTTCAGTCCTTAAACTCCACATGCCAAAGATACAGAGGATTTCTCACAGGTACCTTATATTGAGCATACAACAACAGAGAAATCACTCAGATGCCAAATGGCTGGTTTTCCTCATATTCCATAATTTCTCTTTTGTTTATGCCTCAAAAAAGTAGAACTGTCCTAGATTAAAGCAACAGAGAAACCAGCAGCATCTTACACTGGCTGCTTGCCAAGCAGAGGCCTTAAAAAAACCCCCAAAACCCCAAAAGACATGGGTTCTCTACCTGAAAGACTTTGAGCAAATCTTTAACCTTCAGCCTTCTCTTCCCCATCTGTAAAATAAATAACAGCGATTATCTGACTGTCTCAAAGGATGACCATGAGAATTAGCCATAGATTGAAAAGCACACTAGATGTGTTGAATATCACTTTCAGAAAACTAGAATTATTAAACTGATAAAACAGCAAAGTAATTTAAGATTGCAATAATTTGACTTCAGATTAAAAAAAAAAAAAACACACTATGGAAAATTCTCTCTTTCAAAAGAATTCCTATTTCAAAGCAAGGCCTCAATCCTACCTACATTCAGTATGGATTTAGAAAAAGCCATACAAAAGAGAAAGAATCAAGATTTTCTTTTCTTCTGTGGGAGCTCAAGTGGTGGGATTTTAAAAGAAAGCAAAACTAGAGGAGCCACTAGACTATTTCTGGTGCAAGTTTCCCAGAATAGTACTTTAAACGAGACCTCTTCTTCCAAGGGAAACAATAGAGTCACTCAGATGCCTACACATATGCTTTACCACTTTAAATAGAATTACAGTTTTGTTCACATTTAGGAAATGCCTTTTAGTTTTTATACTTTTTTTAAAATAACAGTGCCACAGGGAAAGTACAAGAAAGTGCTGCCATCTTCAGTAAAAATTCCCTGCAGCAGGCAGCGAATACCTGCTTTGGGCACAGACATTTTGAACCTCAGCCAGAACAGTAGGGTGGACTTGTACTCTGAGAAACCTGTCAACCCCACCTACCCACTTTTAGTCATCGCTAGTCTCCAGCTAATTAGCTGCCAGCGTAAGAGCGGACCAGATAGAGCTTTTGGGCCAGAAACTGACGTGATGCGATGGTTTGCCAATGAGAAAACCTGGAGAAATCCCATTTTCTGCATTTCTCCTGCATTCCTATTGGAAGTGGGAGGACAGTATCATTATAACAAATGAATCACCAATAGGAACCTGAAGATAAATTTCAGTGAGCCAGCACTGGTTGGGATTGTTCCCATACAATTATAAGCTTTCAGTATAAGCTCCCACTAAAAAACCTATGACAACCTGCAGGTCTGTTAAGAATTTTCCCTCTTGCTTAGAGCACTGCTTTGTAAAGAGCAGACATCATCATCATCACTGTATTTACTGAACATGAGGAAATACAGTGCCTGAAGAGTAGGTGTCTCTCAATTCGCTCAGTTTTCATGCTCTTTCCATAAAGGATCCTGTTGTCCAAACACATTCACATTTGAAAATACCTAACATACAGTCAGAATGACATTTAACAGAACTCTTGCTTTCCTTGCGACCATGCAAGCCAGACTGGCTGTTGTCATTCCCACCCCACCCACCTCCCTTCAGCCCAGAATAAACCACAAACCCACGGGCCAGTTTCAAGCCAACATGAAAGGAGATTGAACCTGTGGCAGCGAGGACAGGACAGACCTGGTTACCAAACAGGATGGTAGCCTGTCCCTCGCTGACGGAGAGCTACGGTGAGCCTTCCAGAGCGGCAAGGACGAGCACCAGTGATGGCAATGGCCAATGGCTAGGTGCCATGGGAACCTGGAAGAGTCAGGCTCAGGAATTTGCTACCTGACCCCAGAAGGGAGGGGAACTGCAGTCACTGCAGGGGAGGCCCAGAAGAGACCCTCAGGAGCACCTGAGGAGTAGCAGAGGAGACCCCAAGCCCAGCCCAAGGCTGTGCACCGGACAGCTGGACCCACTATGTTGACACGCTGGGGTTTTCTCCGGGACTGAAGTCTCTCTCCTGCCAGACACAGAAGTCATGCCTCTCACTAACATTAGTTACAGAATAACCTGCCCCAAAAATGCCTGTCTGATATGAGACTCCCGCTACAGCTGAATCTGTCAGCAACAGTTCTTCACTCTCTAGACTGATCTAGACTAAATAATTTTTTTTCAAACTTTAAACAGCTACCTAAACTGAATTTCCATGGGTTTTTTCAGTTTCACTAGTCTCTTCAAGATAAAATATGAAAACATGATTCTGGCAAAAGCAGATTAGTCCAGCCACTAGGGAAGTAAAACTTGTACAGTGAGTGATTGCTTTGGCTCCAAGCAAATTTAATCTTTTCCCATCAATTCCTGTCCTCTTTTTTCCGGCATTAGGTACGCGCTTCATATCTGACCACACTTTTTCTACGGGCTTTGATCTAAGTCATGTTTTGACAACATGCAATTAAAATAACTTTAAGTGAAAGAGTATGATTAATGTATGTCCATACCTGTAAACTGTCTAGAGAATTCATTCAATTAAATGTCCACCAGTTGCGACATAAGAAGGAGTACTACCATTAAATCTCTATCAGGAAAGGATAGATCAATAAAAGAAAATTTGTAAAAGAATCTAAGTAACCAAGATTTACTCCCTTCCAGTAATGTAATACTTTGCTTTCCCTTCTCAAATGACAGATGCAAGACAATTTAGTCTCTTCTTTGAGAAGAGCCACCTTAATTTAATTTTATGTTAAATGGTCATTAATTCCAGATTTTTCCATTCACATAGGAGAAGTTTTATTACAGTGAAAGGGACCCTGCAAAAACTGAGAAAGAAAACACAGAGATATATAGATACATTTAAAAAAGATGACTAGCATTGCTTTTTTTCTGCTGACTTTTTCTAAAGGTCTGTCTTTGCTCTATTTGCTTTCCTACACAAGTCATTGATTTTTATCTGGTTTTAAATTGTCACATCCTAAAATATGCTGTGAAACCTCTGAATGCCCATTTCCTCCTAAAGCCATTCAGATTCTCAAGCAACCCAGAGAGGATGCTCAAAGATGTATATATTACCAGCTATACGTGTTACTTACAAACTGTTAGCAAGTTGGTGATTTTCTCTCACTTACTATCACTTAACAGGAAAAGTGACAAGACATACATTAAACCTTCATGCCTGCACTGCTGATTTTTAGGTATTCAGCAGTGTCCCTCTACTACGCTACGGCTACCGCATCCTGCAACTCCTGAACAAAAACAGTGTGAACTTCCACCTCCTTCTGGAAACACACTTTCCAGAACTTACTGCTTCTCCTGCTGTGAGAATGGGAAATTGCTCCAAGGGTCAGTGTCCAGAGTTTCCAGTTTGTCAGACCACATAGCTCCATTCCCATCACAAAAGCCACAGTACACGCACTGTACAGTTAGACTATACCTGTGCAGTAGGTCAGACTTTTTCCAGAAATGCAGTGTATGAACTACAAGTTATACCTTTGATAAAATTGTACCTTTGAAAACATTGGTAGCCAGGAACAAACCATGTGCATTGTCCTCGCAGAGGACAAACAGCCCAGGAACAACAGGCTGACCCTACCTACTGCAAGGCCATCCTTTGGCAAGTGACACCCAAATTATTTTGCAGGTATGTAATTATTGGTTAGTGTTTTCTTCCTGCACTTCACTATTACTATTATTTTTTTAATATATGGATGCTTCTGTATTTTAAGGCTGAGGAAACTAGCAGTGCTGAGAGACTTGGACATGGCTATGATACTTTTCTCGTTGGAAGGAAAATGCTATGTGCCACAGAGGCAGAACGACAATCTGATAGCTGTCCACAATTAGGCTTTTCTAACCCTGACTTGTCACAGGTAACAGATACACACATATCATACCTGTGCTCAACTTATTTCCTTTATACTTTCCCCAAATGCAAGAAACCTGACTGCAGGATCTGCGGTAGTGAGGATTACATTTGAGCATTCCCCTGGTGGGGAAAGGGGGCAAGGTGTGGAAAAAACACAGCTCAAAACTCTAGAGAAGGTAGTAGGCTTGTCTTCATCTCCAACAGCCCTTGGGTGAGGATGGGAGAAAAGGTAGATGATTTTGTCTGTCACAGAACAGGAATATTTAGACAGAAAAAGGGTAAACCTCTACCTTTCTAGGGGATGCAGTCAGGTCTCTCTGTCTTTTACAACAATAAAAAGGGTGGGTCAGCTGAACTCTCTACGAAGAGCATAGAACTACTGTCATTTTTATGGCCAAAAGTGACAGAAAGTGATCAAGCAGAGAGTTTAGACAAAGTCTATAAAATACATGTCTCCTTTTCTTAGAATGCCCAAGTAGATCAGTTCCTTCATCACTGATGTGGGTGTACTGTGAAACCCCCAAATCCTTACAGCTAGCTGTTGCACCCTCTGCCTCACTCTTGCAGACTTTCACCTAACCTTCAAGGTAAGCTTTGCAGAATCCTTCCTTCCCTCCCTCAGTCAGGGAAAAAAATATTTTCTCTATTTACTGAAAAAAGACTGATGTTTTCCTGCACTCTCTTATGCTAATGACCGATCAGTAACCACTCCCTAACAAATAAAAAGCCTAAATGTGTTAACGCCCAACTAGAACCCACAAGGGTGGGTTGGTTTTTTTAAGTTTAACAGTTAATCAGTTATTCTGGCTTATTCTGACAACATCCATTTCAAGATCAAGAGTTTTGACTGTAATATTGAGTATACCAAATGAAGATTTTTCTGAGTAAGATATCCATTTTTCAAAGCTCTTTCCCAGAGGCTGTCAACCCCAATACACCATTCAACAAGTACAATGGTTTTCTGTTCATTTCAGAGAGCAAAGTGCAGATAGGGAAATCTTAGGATAGAGAGAGTGTATCTGTCAGGCAAAAAGTAAGTATTAAAAATGGTGTTTGACTAACAAATACAAAAGAGGCTTCTGAGGTATTTTATTATATGAAAAAATCAAGATTAAATTTTCATGCCATACATCTCCCATAAATACAGGATAACTAATGGGATTTGGGAGTTAATTTTATTTCATTGTTTCAGAACAAGAAGTTTTAAGTCCAGTACCCACTGCTTTATCTGCCCCAATGCACATGTCTCAATCTCATTCTCTCTGTATTGTTTCAATTGAATTGCAAGTGGTATTTCCACATCCTTAACAATGCTTTTGTTTCTAAAACAGCCAGTTCCAAAAGTTTGATAAAAAAAGAAATAAAAATCTTGCTACTTTTTCATACACATACAAGTGGCTAGAGGAGTTCTGGAGACCACCACCCCTGTCCTCTAGACTATTCCGGGTCCTTAAGTCATTGACTGTATTGCTGGAGCGTGGGCAGCCAGCCACCTTCAAGTCTGCTTGCAGGGAAAACAAGCACACTGTAACTGGAGATGCACAGATTAAAGGTCTGTCCCCTCCCCTCTAACCACTCCACACACCACCTATGCACGGTAGCAGGAAAAGACTCCTTTTGAGGGATGACGTATTTGCAGTGCAGGGTTCCACTTTTTGTGAAGCAGATCACAGCCGTAAGTTTAGAGCAACTGCGTCACTGTCTCTGAGCTCTTCAGAAACAACCAGGAGCTACGCAATGCGTGAAAGTTACATACCGATAGCCCAGAGTATTTTTTTTTATTTACTGTTTTGGGAGAAACAGATGCCTCTCTCATGCTGTAAGGAACAGCCATAAGGATCTAAAATGTTACATGCTAAACAGACATACCACCTTACTGCAGGGCAGACACATTCAAAGGAGCAAAGAGGGTTGCAAACATTGGCTTACTCTAATTTTTCCTTCATTTGGCTAGAATACAGTCAGCCTGCTAATTGATACTCCTACCACAGTGTCAAACAAACAAATTGGATAAAACACAGTTTGCCAGTATTTTGTCACATTCCGGGCTTCCTGGCATTAGTTAGTTTCTGTATATCCTGGGGCACCAACAGATGTAAGGTCTGATAAAAGCTGTTACCCCGATTTTATGTCCAACAAAAATGCAGGCTTTATTCTGCAATGTATGGACACCCAACAGATTATAAAGAGACCACAACCAACCAACCCTGCCTCCTCACCCACACTGGATTTCAGAGTCTGAAAAGGTTTTTAAGCTTCTCCAGCCCACTCCCCATCTCTCACAGGCTACATAAACCTGGAAGAGGGCTAGAAGGAGATTTGCCCTCAGACTGTCAGTTTTCCTGGCAAAGAATCCATCCATTCCTCAGCTACTCAAGAAGATAACATGAGAAGGAATTTACTTCAGATGGACCCAGATAGCTAGTGCTTAATCAATCAGCACCCAAAGTTGCTGCCACTGAGCACTACTCTGAAGTAAGTTACACTTGGCACACACGTACACTTCAAACACTGAAGAATATCTGGATGAGCTACAACACATCCAGCCACAGTTTTCTTTAAAAACTGTTCACTGAAACCAAGGAGGATTACAAAATGCCACCAAATAGCAATAGTGGCCCACAAAACTGGGGCAAGTTCACTAGTCACCACGCAAAGTCAGAACCAGAGCCAGAACCAAAACTACTCTATAGTTTGATACTTACTTCCTCAAGAACACCTTGAGATACTAAGCATTCAAGATAAGCATCCAGCAATGTTTGCTCCTCCTTGTGAGGTTAGGTCCTGGCATATCTTGTGAGGGAAGAGTCAGCCTACATCAGTGTGCCAGCTGAATTACTTTCTCCAGAAAGACTGATCTAATCTGTCTCTGGAGTCAATGTGTATTTTTTACTCTCAACATTTCTGTTTAAAATAGGTTTCTCTTATGTATAGGCACTAAGTGGTAGACATGTAAGTTTTTAAGTAATGTAGCACAGACAAAAAACTCATCTGAAAACTAAAATTAAAAAAACTGAAGACTAACTTAATGCCTCCATTCGGTCAACAGCTATTCTGCTTAAAACATAGCTTTGATGTCTATCACAGCTCCCTTCTCACACAGATCCTGACCCAACTCATTTAGATTTCTTCTTCCCATAGAGTAACAGGGTTTTCATCTTCACTTCTACATTCTCAGTTGCTACACTGGGGAAGCCAGGGTTCATCACTGCAGATAAAATCCAGAAGGCTCCCTCAAAAAGTCAGGATTTGGACGCTTAACAATGATTCTTCATATGGTGACCCTAAATTTTCTTACAGAGCCGTCACTGTTGATCTGTTGAATCGCAGACGACTTCAGTTTTACCAGGTGGTGCTTTTAGCCCACTTGGGCCCATGAAACTAAAGAGAGTGAAAGGCAGGTGTGATATATCAACTTGATGTTCAGGCCTTACACAAAATTAATGTGAAATAATTTTCAGTCCTCTGCTTTCAGATCTTCTCTGCTTCCCAGCTCCCAGGGAGTCCTCTTTTATTATATGCTGTGAATATAACTGCACTGAGCCATTTCATTATAACAAGCTCATTTTGTAACCAACCACAACAGTAACAGCTGTTCACTCCAGAGCCAGCACAAACACCCTGCACCCAAGTGGCACGCTGAGCACTGGCACTTTAGCTACCCAAATCAAAGGCAATAACACAAAGTATGTGTTGGGGAGATGCCAAAAAGGGTCTCGCCTGATTCCGAGTGGTCCAGGATTGCAACAAACCTTCTTGTCCGTGACTGTAACAATAAACAAGAGATTTTTGTAGGACATAATTTCAAATTAAGGTACAACATAAAATATAAAGTTCGTCCAAACTAGGAGAACCGAAAAGCCCATGAAATATCACAGGTCAAATGTAAGCACAAAATAGAGTTGCTGAAAAAGAATGTAAAGAGTGGCTTGTAAATACTCAAAACTAACAGTAAAAAAGTCTCTTAACTACACCAGAAGTAAGAAGCCAACAAGGGGCCTGGTAGGACTACTTGATGACTATGTTATAAAACGGGCGCTCAGGAATTACAAGGCCACAGCCAAGAAGCTCAATGCACTCTTTTGGTCAGTTGTTACCACAGAAGGCATTGGAGAGATCCCACACCTTGCACATTCATCACGGCAGATAGCTCAAAGGAGCTAGATTGGTTTAAGGCAAGTACACAGAAGTATTAGACCAAATAGACAAATTGGATGTTAGTACATCACCAGGACCAGATGGCATTCGCCTGAGAGCTCTGAGGAAACTCAAATGTGGAACTGCAGAACTGCTGGCTAAGGTTTGTAGCTGATAACCACAAAGAGCCCTTGTGCCACAGGACTGCCAATGGACTCCCATTTACAAAAAGAGCTCCAAAAGGCATCGTGGAAACAACTGGAAAGTGACTTCCAGCAGCAGTACGAGGTATACAGTCTATAATAAACAGCAAGACCACTAAGCACACAGGGAAACTGAGTTTATCAAGGAGTCACTATGCGGAAGGCAATCCCACTTCATCAACTGGCTGGACTTCTACAAGAGTGTTAGTAAGGACGCAGATAGATGGGATGCCACAGGTATATTGTATCTAGATTTTCAAAAAGCCTTGAGTAAGCTTCCACACCAAATTAAGATGCCATACGACTGAAAAATAAATGCTTTTTCACAGATAAAACCTGTTGAAATGATAAAAAGGAAAGGATAAGACTTAACAATCATTTTACAGGATGAAGAAGAGTAATTAGCAGCGTCTTTCAGGAATCAGAGTGACCTGGAGAAGGGAATGAACAGTTAAACCTCTGAGTTTGGGAATGCTACTGAACTTTTCCAAGCAGTCGAATGCTATGCTAGTGGCAAGGAACTTCAAAAGGAGCTCACAGAACCAAGTGAGCAGACAAAAAAAAAAAAAAAAACAAAACCTGGCAGGTGAGAAAAGTGCAGTGAGAATAAGACATAAAGGGTCATTCTTCCATTATGTAGCATCGCTGCATGACCACATCTCATGTACTGCACGTGGTTCTCGTCTCAAGAAGGATGCAGTTGAGTCAGAGACAGAATCACAGAATTGTTGACATTGGAAAGGACCTCTTGAGATCATCTAGTCCAACTCCCCTGCTCAAGCAGGCTTAGCTAGAGCAGGGTGCCCAGAACCATGTCTGGTTGGGTTTTAAGTATTTCCACAAATGGAGACCCCACAACCTCTCTAGGCAACCTGTTCCAATTTTGACCACTCTCACTGCAAAAAACACTGCAAAAAAGTGTTTTCTTGCATCAGGTGGAATCTCATATGTTTCAATGTATGCCCATTGCCTCTTGGCCATGAAATGATCGATGAGGGGATCTAGGGGATAAGTGCTTTACATGGAGACACTGCAGGCTGAGAGAGGAGAAGGCAAGGGGGGAGTGGCATCTCCAAGGATTACAGTGTCATGAGCATGATCAACGAGCTGAATGGAAAACTGCTGTTATCATCTCTGCCTAGCCAAAAGACTATACCACCATCTAAGGATATGCTTCTTTTTAATTCTAATATCAATTCACATGTTATATATGCACCAAGGAACAACATCTGATGACTCAAGGTGATAGCAAACTTTGCTGTTTCCCCACTTGATGAAGAGTGCAAATTTCTCCAACACCCTGCTCTCTCCACTTGTTCCATATCGAATAGGTAAGTAAAAATCTGTTCTGAATTTGACAGTAACCCACTGGACTAACTTCTGGCCTGCCAGAGGCAGCCTTTCAGGTGATTGACACCCCAGCCCATCCTACCCACACATAAAAAGCTTCTCCCATAGAAGCAGGCACAGGCTACCAAAACTAATTTCTGGTCTGAAGCATCACTCTCTTCAAAAGAAAATGAAGAGCTTAGTTAACAGAAGCTCCTAAAAAAATTATGAAAGCAAGTCTCCAGCCAATAGGGGAAAGGAAAGACAATCACATTTAGATTATAGAACAATGAATTTTATTTAAAGAAACTTACAGTTCTTGTTAGCACTAGCATTGTGAAACTTGTAAATTTTCTACTCCTTCATTTTCAGTGCTGAAGAAAAACTAAGCTATGTTTGTTTAATTCTCTGGATTAACATTTACTTTTCTACTTACTTCATCAGTTGCATTAGCAAAGGTGTAAACAACTCTAGAACTGGGACACCACAGTGATTCCTGTAAATCTTACTAGTCCTTATATAGGCCAATCTAATATTGACAGCAGAAGAGACTTCAACATCAAAACTATACAACTCTGCAAAGTAATACACCCAAGCTGGGTCACTCCCAATGTCAGTGCTACTAGCCTTTGCATGCTGTAACGAAATACTAGATGTCCTGCCTCCTTACGTTCAGCCAGAGCAGTATTGCACCATTTTGGCAGTGATGAGCTAACAGATGGTAATTCAGGAAAGCTTTTCAGTGGAGGTCATTAATAACTGTCCTGGTTTCAGCTGGGATAGAGTTAATTTTCCTCCTAGTAGCTGGTATAGTGGTATCATTTGATACTTCGGTCATAGCTATCCCTCCGGAAAAGCTGCAGCCATCCATCCTTTTCCCACAAGCAAGAAAAATTGAGGGACTACAAGCCAGTTCTGCTGTCGTAATCCTCAGTTCTTTTGAAGCCAAGAAGCTTCCTGATGAGTGAATTCTTGGACTTGCCTCCGCACATTATCACTTAATAGAAGACCCCAAGAACTGTCATTAGAGCAAGAGCAAAATGGCAGAATGTTTAGGCTGGACCCAAATAGTCTTTCTTATTGCCCAAGTCTTTTCCAGTAAAATGTGACAGTGTAATAGATTAAAATGAAACATTTCAGAGCTTCTACAATCCCAGTTTTCTTAAAGTCTGTATTTAGTTACCAACTTCAGCCTCTCTTTCCAGATCCCAGGATTTCTCACAAATCACTAATTCTAGCTCCAAACCAGCATTTGTTCACATTTTGTAGCAGGAAAACAAGGAATTGGGCCTATGCATTTCCTTTAAGTGTCCATGAATTTGTCTCCTAACTACTTCACATATGACATCTAGGATCATTCACCCAGTTTTAAAGCACTGAACAGCACAGGTCTATTGCCCTTAAACAACTATCCAAACAACAAACTGCTCAAATTTTATGGATAGTTCTGAACAACAAGATGTTTGTGATTTGTCCAAGACCACAGAGAAAGTCCGTGGCAGAAATGGAAATACAACCCGTCTTTCAGATTCCAAGATTATAACCAAAAGACTTTCTTTCTGAAAAAACTTCTCTTTCACAGAACTTTTTTTGACAAGAAATTTCAGTCAGGAATGAAGAAACTTTCCTGACAAAAACCTCTTACTGCTGACAGTAAGCTTAAATGAACTTGCATTTACCTAACAAATCTGCTTCCAGCATAAAACAGCTCCACTGTCAAATATGCTCTGCTGCTAGTTTATGACAATATTTATCAAATTACCATCTATCTGAAGAAATTCAAAGACCTTCAAACCCAGCCAGATCAAGAGACATCTTGAACACAGAAAATGCAGAATGACTTGACTGAGAGTTTGAAAATGTACAATTGGACAATTGGCTTGGAAAAACTAGTCGTATTTTCCTCTTCTACTCCCTTCATTTTGACACATTTTCTTGAAGGATTTTAAAAAGCATTTTCTTTGAATAAACTTTTGACTGTTTTGTACTCAGGTTTTTTTCTCCAAAAATGTTTTTACATGAAAAAACAAAAGCTGACACAACATTTTGATTGACAAAACACCATAGCCAGTTATGCAGCATGAGTCAGACTGCAATGTTTGGACCCCTTTAGCTACTCCAGGTCTTGGCAGACTGTGGCACTTGATTTCTTCATAGTGGGAAGGGGAGGGGCCAACTGCCTTGATCTGCAAGACAAGTGCTACCTCTTCCATCTAGCAGCTTATATATACATTCTGACTATCCAGGTACACCGTACTACTATTATACCCTACAGAGTTATGTATCAAGTATATATTCAAGCTGATTACTCAGTAGTTCCATAACTAAGACTGCTCTTTAGTTAACATGAGAAATACAGGTCAGGAAGAAAGAAAATACATTCCTTGCATATTCTCATTTTTTTGGCCATTTGGACCTAAATTTGGGCTTGTGTCAAGTCCCTTCTGAGAGTAGCCTAGCATTCTCTGGGCAGATCATGATTTGTCTCCTGAAGTCTTCCCAGCTCATTCACATTGTCTGACCTTGTGGGTCTCACAGCAAAGCCAAGCAACCACACTGCTCTAACAACTTGCTTGTCTCTTCCGGTTGCCTTTGTCTGCCCCAGACTTCCCAGGCAAGGTCAACCTTTTCTCTCTCTCTGGAGATTCTTTTTATTCCCTTCCTTATCACTTCTACTCTTTTGTTCTCCCTGAGAAATGTGTAATTCCTACATCCCTCTCACTGAAAACAGAGGGAGAACATAGTTCCTCCAGTTCTACTCACTATTTTGTTTCATAATTGTAAAAGTTCAGCGCTTCCCATTGTCTCCGGTTTGGTGTGTATGTGTTAATGAACTCATCAGCCAAGCAGTATACACAGAAGTATTTCAGATTAACAGCTTCACACATATCAACCACATTTTAAGTTGTGCCCACCCAGAGTCTCCAGAATGTCACAGTATCTTCTCACAGCATTCCTTATCCTCCGCCTGCCCTCATGCATAACCCTGACTTTGCACAAGAACTCACTCAAGCAATGCTTTGGAGAACCAACAGCCAGTAACAGATGACTGTACCCAACTACCCTCCTCTTTCATCTTGATCCAAAAAGCATCTACACAATTACAACCTCCATACTCAGAGCTAAGGTTTTTCAATACCTTTAAAATGCTATTTCGTAGCAAGAGATTAGTTCCATTAAACCTCAATTAGGGGCTCAAAGCTCAAGGTAAGTAGTAATGGTAGTTTAGGGCCATCACTGGGTGCTACATAAATGTCTGTCCAATTTAGTTCTCTGATACAGTGTCACTTACCTTTAAGCCAGTCCAGCAGAAATACTTTGTTAACTCTCTTCAAGATCAGTGTTATTACAGCAAGTAACACCAATTTTCATTTGGTTGTCTGCTCATAGAGATCAAGAGCTGAATATGGAGAGAAAAAAGGGCCATTTTTCTTCTCTGAGAAGACCTCTGTAGGTCAGGGCTGCACAGAAGCACAATCAGCAGGGGTAAGAGGGAGGTAAAGGACCATCAATCTCTAACTCCTGGGAGGTACTAAAATTACCATGATGAGAAAAAGGAGGAAGAAGAGGATTGCCCTTAGGTGCGGAGCAGCTGAGCAGTGACACAGTACAGGTCGGCAACCATTTGGCTTCTGAGACAAGAGAACAAAATATCTGAGCACTGCCAGTCCTGACAGCAAAAGCATGTCACTCCCCCATCTTCTTTGCAGGTTAAAGAATCAACAGCAGCAGCTTACAAGATACTGAGTTCGCAAAAGCTCCTGAGACATGACTTTAAAGCGGCCGGGCCATTCCATCTGAGCCGGTAACAGTGATCATCGCCACTCCTTCCTGCAACACAGCACTAACCTCCCCGCTCCCTCCACACAAGTCATTTTTTTTTTCTAGCCAATTCACCCAAAGGCTAAAAATTCACTGACCTGTCTGTCACAGTTTAAGATCTGCCTGTTCTGCTAGGTCTTTTCTGAGAGAGAAAAAACAAGGCAAAACAGAAGAGTTTCAGCTTGATCTCAGCAACTGTTAATCAGTGCTTATTATAAACGTCGAAGGGAAACCATTTAATAAACTAACTTCCCAATACACTTCAAACATCTTCAAAAGATATTCCTCTCACTGGTAGCTACTAAAATAAGTGATTCCATTTATTCTCATTTAAGCAGGTCTTAAGGGCATGAAGACACCCAATTAGGCTTTCTGATATTCATACAGTTTGCTTTGCGCACAAAAAGGCAAAAAATTATCTACAAGAATCCAAATATTCCTCCTCCAGACTGCTTCAGACTTCTGAGGGGGGCCATGAGGTATTCCTCCCTGCTATAGGGGACACCAGCAGGACACTCCCTTGCAGAGCTGCAAATTCCTGTAGCTCCCCCAAGAGCAGCTCTCAGGAAGCAGACTATCATTCCTGCTTCACTGCTGTAGAGAAGCAAGAAAACCAGAATGCAGTCTACAACCTATTCAAATTGCATCCATTTCTTTCAAGATGGAATTTAACCGCAGGGTACAAGAGGAAACCAGAAGTCTCTCAGAAAGCAGGACAACAGGTCAATCTATGAGACAACAGAGTTCCACCTGGCTCCCAGACACATCTACGTGGTACTACTGCTTTCCAAGCTGTCCTTTCTTAGAAATACAAGTGATCTAAACAGAACACAAAGATGGGAATAATAACAAATGCCTAAACTCCTCCCAAAATGTTAGAGAGTTCAAGGGTTTTTTTGTCAGATGCATCAAATCCATCCAAAGGGATCTTAACTTAAAAGGTCATTTAATTCTTAATCCGACTCCCAAATAATCCTTACAGTTCTCCCAGGTTAGACTCTCCCTTCCTTCATTCCCAGCATAACAGAGAGACCTCTCTTGTAGTCATGACAGAGCTGCATGCTGTTTAAACACCAATGTTTAAGGCAAGAAGCAAGTCAACTCTTGGCTGGCACAGTGACCTATGAAACAATTACTGGGAAGTGATAAAGTATTATCAAAATAGTAGCCTATTGGTGCTACAGCTGTATTTGTACTTTCAGAGTATGTGAACCACCGCAGCAGGTTTCAAAAGGCAGTAGCAGAAGAGGCCTTGCACAGGTGGGTGCAGGACAGAATCGACTCTACTTAGGTGCTGGTTCAGGTTCAAAGAAACAAGGTTTGGTAGCTGGAAAAGACAGCCTGTACTGTCGGTTCTCCTGCATTTGTGTCCATTTTCTCCCCCAGCAGCACACGAAGTCAAACAGAGTCGGGGAAAATTAAGAGACTCCTGTGACTTGTTTCCCAGGGTGCCTTATCAGATGTTGTGGGCTACGATGGAAGCACTAGCAATTGAGGCCACGATCTCAACTGCCCTTTCTGGGGCTACAAGCAACACAACCCACAGGCCAGCTCCTCAGTCCTCATCGAATATCCAGATAGGAGTCAGTGTAATGTCTCATTCAAACAGTGCCCTTACAACTACAGAAGCTCTCCTAAATGGCTTGCCCAGCTGTGACCCAGGGCATAACATCAGAACAAGCCATCCCATTCATTTCTTCTGAGAAGGTTTTTGCAGGCAGTGAAGGTGACTAATTATGCTTTCTGGTGCATCATTTATGTTAGGTTAGCAATTAACAACAGCACAGGGAACACAGGGGATGCCTACAGAACTGCAAGTATTTCTAGTCCTCTTTCCAAAAGCTGTTACAAATATTTTCTACTGTTCTCTGAAATACACTTCACACGGCAATAAGAAAACTATCATAAAACCATAGGATAAAATACCTTAGCCTTACAGGCTGAATTACATTTTGAGCAGGTCTTTTTTAGAAAGAAACACAACACTCAGTCAAACCAAAGTTACACTGCGGTGTCTATAATGAGATTTCCTTAGCTATCAGAGCCATGAAGCAAAGGTCACCATGTTGATATTCCATGAAAACCTGCAGCATTTAAGACATCTTGAATACTGTAAGAAGTACCTCTCATTTGCACAAAAGTCTCCCCAAAATACCTAATGACATTATCAGCATGAGGTGGTTAGTCAACATTTCAAAGATCTATGCAAAGGTCAAAGCAAATAAAATATGTTGGAGTGTTGAGCCCAAGGGCACTCTCTGAAATGTGGTTTGAACACAATCCATCAATATGTACTTTTTCTGTTCTATTACCCACATAATCACCAGCCCTGTTTCACCATAAATCTGTTGTTCAGAAGTGTTCAAAAATGTCACAGTATTGGTCATCTGTGTCAGTTGCCCAAGAGTGATTTATTAAAATGTTTGGCTAAATAGGTCGTCATCCCAATGGCACATAATAAATCGGGAAGCACTTGACAATATTGCTGTTACAGTAGGTGTGACTGCCGGTGCTGCCAAATATTAAAATTGCCAGGCATTTCCATGAGAAAGCCCTGTTTTCAGTTACTTGCACCTTTGTCAAACTGTTCAAGCTGACGTTTTCCATGCTAGAGTTCTGCCTTAGACTGATCTCTATTTTGTTTAACGGAAATTTTTAGCCAAAACAGTTCACTTGTTGTGTGAGCAGGCAAGGGTACAATATGTTTTATTTCTGTTAAGAAAATACCCAAGAATGTAGTCTGTTAGAAGCTCTAGTACTCCGTTTTCAAGAAGCTATCTTGACACTCAACAAGGATGGTCTGCGTTTATGGTTGTGATCCCAGCTACCTAAACATCCCTCTGGATGAGGTCAAGTTGACAACTTGAGAAAAATTGTTTGTACTACAGTTTGCTAGATGTTACAAGCACCTTAATAGTACCATCTGCATCCTGTGTGTGCCTTCTGACCAAGCAGTTATGTTGCCCTACAGGTGCAGCTCCCAGCTGCTTTGGGCCAGCCTGAGTCAAGGCACTGATTAAAGACTGAGAGCCTGGAAGGGGGGAGCTTCTTCTCTCAGATATTAAAGAAACAGAGGTACCGAAGAGAGAAAGTGGGACTCGTCAGAGAAGCAAGAAGCAGCTCTGTGATGCTGCCAGCAGAAACAGCCATATGAGGGATCTGTAAGCTATAAGGCAGGCACTGATCCCGGACTGCTGCAGCTGGATTTGCAAGGAGGCTCAGAAGCCATTGGAGACTCTAAGGAACCATTTTCTTCTGGTACTTGTGAAGTAAATTCATCAGAATTGCAGCTGTATGATAGCTATCCAGATTCAGCTTTTTGTTATAAATTCAAAGAGAAATTTGATTTGCTGGCCCCTCTGTACAGGAATCAGCATCATCTGCTGTTGTATCTCACACCCAGAATGGCAAACGATTCACAAGCAGCACCTTTACAGAATCTGTGGTTATTGATCAAAATAAAATCTTACGGAATCCTCCAGAAAGCTGACAGATCAAATAGGAGAAAGAGAATGAAAAAGTCCTTTTAATAAACAACCACTAAAACAAAAACTGCATTTAGACTAGGTTAACAATTCTAGATATATTACCAATCCCAAAACACCTGGGCATAGACTGACAATCAGCTACACTCAAAGAAGGGCAATGTACTAATCCATTAGTTTGGTCTGAAGAAAATGACAGGTGAGTACCTCTGAAAAAACCAAAGTTTGTACACAGACAGGCTTATTACAGCCTCCAGAGCTTGGAAGTTTGCTAGTCAAGTGCCTCAGCCCCTGCTGATGGAAGTAGTAAAAGCCTGTTAGTGACACTGCTCAAACACACACACACGTGCCTCCAAACTGCACCGAGATCAAAACTGCCTTCCCACAAACAACCACAGAGCTATGAGGGGTGGTGAAGCCCTCAGTCATGATTAAAAAAACCCCAAGAGGCTGAGAGGCAAAAGGAGCCAACTGCATTCTCTAGAAAAAGCTACTACCTAGATTTTTAACAATATTCATTAAAAGCACCTTAAATCAAGTGCTGAATAGCCTCGAGTAACTTGCGCAATAACGTATCACAAGGAGCCAGTGATCTGTGGCAGGTCTGAATGACTCGTGCCTGAAGACAGAACTGAACATGAGCTCTCCAACAATTGTGACTTGCCTTCACACCGTAGTTCTCTCATGCTTCTAGAGCTGGTTGCAAAAAGCCTTCATTGCTCAAAGTAAATACAAGCAAAAATTCACAACTGAGGAAACATACACTCCAAATATACAGGAAGAATTTATTATTATATTACACTTAAGGAACACATATAATAAACGTGCAACAGAACAGTTTAAACAATCTGCCAAATATTGAGAGCTGGGGGCCTGCTAAAATTGAGAAAATAGTTTTGAAAGTACATTCAACATCAACGGAAAGGCACAGATTCCAAAAACCAAAGTAAAGGAAAAAAAAAAAAAAATCAGCCGAGTGCCTCTGATGATACCAGCTCCCAAACTTGTCTTTAGATAAGGATTTTGGACAAAAAACCTCCCTCTTGCCTTCCCACTACAGAAAACAACAGTGAATTTGCTTTTTGTGTTGATTAAATGTGCTTTCTCATGTCCAGGAGGAGTACAGTTAATTTACAACAGAGCAGCTGAGAGAGAAAACTGTACAGCAGCAGTGAGCGTGCTTCAGGGCTTCCTCCTCCTAAGGAGGGGGGAGGGGAAGAAAAAAAACCCAAAAAACCTAATGTCCCATTTCCCTGAAACCATTTCAAGTCATACTCTCTGTAGAGCACTGGGCAACACTCTCACACAGGCAGTCTTCTCTCCTCAGCTTAGTTACCAGCCAGTATCCCTCAGCAACTGCTGTGCTGTGGCTCAAGGTTGTTTCTTTTCACTATCTGGAAATACAGAGAGTGAGTCTATACACTGAGAGAGAATATATACACTGAAGGCAACACACCACAAGAACCTGCAGCCTAACAGTATAGCTAACTCACAATAAAACCCCAAGACCATGGTTGTGGCAACACAAGTCAGCAAGCGCAAGCACATGAGTATTATTGTTATTATTACATGGAAAGTATTGCATTCTAGACACTGGTGTGCAATTTCATGGAAGTGAGAATTTCATCCGCACAGAAAATAAAAATATTAAGTTTTGTTCTACTTGTAGTGATGCATTTCTAACGGTCAGAGGACAAGCTGTTGATGGGCAGGTATCAAATAAAGAGATGCACAGTTAAACAAACAGATATCTCCAGTCTCGGGCACTTACCAAAACCACATTTCAACATTTCCAAACACTGTGGACTTCCCTGCATTTTCCTCTGCCAAGGCTACCCAAATATAATCTAGACTTTTCCCTTTAATCACCAATTCAAGCCAAAACTTATGTTGCCAGTTTTTGGCAACCACTCCAATCCTGATACCATGCTCTTCTGTGGAATCGAGTCAGACAATTTATTCAACACAGGATATATTACCAGGCTTCTCTGAATCAAAATATTAAGGCACATCCGTTCCCTTGGTTAGGTTATACCTACCTAAGAGTAAAGAAAATTTTAGCTTGGAAAAGTTATTCTTGTTAGTTGTGCTAGTAATTTTAGAAGCCAATTTATATACCATAAATGTGTTCCCTGTCTCTTCAAATATCACAAAAAAGCTGCTAATATATGTCTGTCCATGAAAAAAGAAAAAACAAAAAAACACCAAACCTAACGCCAGTGCCCCCCCCCCAAACACTATATTACATAATTTTTAAAAAAAGCTTCCTGCTAAAACCTTTCAAAATTTATTTCATGCTTGCTACACTCTATTTGCAATAGCCTCTCTCTGCATGTGTGTTCAGGAATCTGTCACTAAAACATCCTGGTTGTTAGGAGTCAGATACAACATGTTACTGAAAAACAGTGTGAAAAGGTAACACTATGAACAAGCCCCATTGCACACTACACTAGAAGAGGCAAATTAATCAAATTCCAGACGGGATTTAACCTGCAGAAGTAATTGCAGGCACTTATCAGTGCTGCTCATGCCCTTCCTCCTCCTCCTCTCTTCTATTAGATTAGAAGTTGCAGAGCACACACCACAGCAGCGTATAGCAAACAGGACAAGGACCACAGCCTAATTGCAACCTTTTAGTCACCACTCTGGTCCAAACAGAGCACACCCAGCAGCAGCTGTACATCTCCTGTTCACTGAAAGAGGAAGATAACGAACTTCCATTCTGAGTTTTTTCTAGCCTGCACTGGCCTTAAGAGGGGAAACGGCATTGCCAGTGGCAGGCTTCCTTTCAAGCATGGGTCACCTGGGACTACCAAAAAATTTATGTGCATCAAAACTGATCTGCTTAAGGGCCTACTTAAAAAACCTCCCTCTCACGAACTTTTGCAACATCAGGTGAATAACACACTTCTGAATAATAATAGATACACTAAAACAGATACTAAATTACATTATCTGATATCACACATTGACATGCATGAAATACAAACAACATTAAAGGCAAGTGCAAGAAAAAAAGAACCTAATGCTCTGATTTTTTTTTGTTCTTGAAGTTTCCTGCAATATTTCTTGCAAGACACACAGATCCTTGAAAATTCATCTGTTTGTTTGTTGTTGTAATGCCTAAAAATATTTCTGATAGTATATTTAAAAATCCTGAATCCTCTGCAGATCAGCAGGA
>NW_009231559.1:77009-108319 GCF_000690835.1 Fulmarus glacialis
CAGTTAGAAAAAAATCTTAATTATATTTTTTCTATAGAACTACAAAGAGAAGCTACCAGTGCACTTACTCTAGACACAGTAATAGTACATAGAGTAATAGTATATAGAGACTCTCATCTCTTCAGCCAAAAATAAATAAATTAATTATATGGTCTAGCTCCCCCCTGACTAAGATAAAGCAACTTTTATAATTTGATGCTATTCATTCTATGAGTAGCTAGCGTACAGAGGAACTTGTTACCTATAGATCCGAGAGATTTATTGAACCTCTGTACATCAAATCCACATCTTGCACTTACACTTTACTCAAGGAAACCATAACAATATGAAATTCAATCTGTACCACAGCCACTTACCCAGTTCTTCAAAGGTCTCTTCACTCTGGTGTTCTGGTCTTCTTCTGCACGCAGCCTTTCATCTACATGCCATGAAAGAAGCTGGCACCAGCCTGGCCTAGCCTGACCAGAATTTGGGAAAAGGCTTTCTCCTTCTCAGGATCAGAAACCTGGTATCACTGTACACAGCAAGCTTAAAATCTACCAATAACAAATGAAAAAGTCAAATGCCCTTGCATAGCCAGTAGCATTAATACAGTCCCCTTACAAAGACTGGGTCAGTGCTCCTTTTTGTAGTATGCTGGGGGGGTGGAATAAGCGGGGGGGGAGCGGGAAATGTGTGTGCAAGTTTTCCTAAGGGTAAAATTCTCTTAAAGCCTAAAGGCTTACAGAAGTTTGGAGTTAGTCTACTCAGCCCAAGAGAGACACCAACCTCATTTTCTTGCACAAGAATACAACAGCTATTCCTGACCTCTGAGCCTAGACACAGACTGCCCCAACCTACCTCAAAATACTCTCCAACCTCAATAGCTGAGACTCCCTCATCACTCTCAAACTCCCTGACCTGATGATTCACACTGCTGGCCCCAGAGTGCTCTTTTCTGCCAGCTATGAAAATAAATGCGAAAGCTCCCGTTCTTTCTTGTTAGTTGTTAGCCACTGAACTGGGTCTTCTTCAGCTGGTCTCACCAGAAACTTGCATGTCACCCTATCTAGCTCTACTCCTCTGCTTCCCTCTCCTTTAAGCTGTATGCCCAAGCAAAAACCTCAAATGATGTTACAAAGTATTACTCCTTACAGCACCGGTAGCCCTGGCTCTGAACTTGCCTAGACTCTTACCAGCAAAAAAAAAAAAAAAAAAAAAAAAAAAAAAAATATAAAATTTGCCTTGATTTTCATGAAACAGACTTTTAATGTCTCTCTGATTCCAACAGAGCGTGGCCCTGCTGCAACAACTCATATGCAAAAACTGCTGAATTTTTTCCATTGCTTTTCCTCAGGACCTGAGGCTGCCATCCTGACAAGGTCCTAGCAACATACAAGCTCTGCCTCTGACATGCTACTTCTATCTTTTCCATAATGTATATACTGCCCCTTGCTCTTGTTCTTGGATAAATGTGGATTATTTCCCTGTCTTGAGGATCCGTTCTGCATCCTTTGCACATGATGCAAACCCATCCTTCCTTCCTTTCACACGCAGGTACCCATCACATCCACCTTCCTGAAGGCACGAATGGCCTTTCACTGCACACAAGTTTTTCTCAGGCAGCCACAGAAGTATGATTATCTCTTATTGTACGGCAAAATTCAGTCAATTTCAGAAGAAACACCAGTTCTTTCCAAAGATCCTGCCTGCATTTCCTTTTACAGTCTCAGGAGCTGACTACCCAATATACCGTACAGACTTGCAACATTATACTGTACTTTTTTTAAAATTAATTTTGAGTCATGCACAAGGACATGCATCAAAAATACCCTCATTTGCACTACCAATGCAAAGGATTTCTCCGGGATTTGAAGCTAGGGAAACTGCATTAGTACCTAACATGTTTTCTTTAAAGCCACATGAGTTTTATAACTATCATCACTAAGTAAAAATAGTAATTAGAAATTATTACTGCTTTTGTTTTCTTATGGACACATTAAAACAGATTAGTTTGCTAAATGTTATTTAGTATTAATATTGCTATCAGGATTGCTTAATATCCAAGAAGATCCCACTTGATTTCAAACATTCTTGCTGACGTTCAAATGAAAAGCTATTTAGAAAATGATGCTTCAATAACAATTAAAAAAACCCAAACCTTTCAAGGAAACATTTCATGTTTGAACAGCTAGCTGGAGGCATCAACCTAGTTGCCTGTGGCTGTTGCGTTACTCACACGTTACCCAGAAATCGAGAATATGTGTTCAGCAAATTACTCTTTACAGTTTAATGTGTGTATGAATAATTCAAGAATAAAAGGTTACCTGGTTTTGCTTCTTTTTTTTCCATCAACACTGCATCTCTATTTGAATTCCAGAGAGTAAGAAAGAATCCACCATGCTATACACTGCTTGTGTAGCTGCCCCATATTCACATGGACACACAGAGGAAAGACCACCTTACAGCAGAGTCCAGAACTCATGCCAGTAAGATACCAGCATCACCTCAAATACCACACAAGCATCAGTAATGACATTTTACTGTGTGTCTTGCTGCTTATTACCGAGTGTTTAGGAAGAGACAGCTGCATGCTACCTTTGCTGTACCAAGCTTCTCATGAACCTTCCCTGTGGGACCCACTGTCTCTACATGCAGGACTTTGAAGGTGCACCTGTTTCTCATCACAAAATGCCTGGCACAATCCCATGCTAATTCCTATGGGCTTTTAATTCCAAGAATACTTATTCTTAGATGGCATGGATAATCCTGGGGCAGACAATAACTTCTCCTTGCTTTGTTTTCCCTCCTCCCCATCCGCTGCCTCCACTGCTTGTATTCCACTGAGGAATCTATGGGGAGTGAAGGTTCAACCCCCTCTCCCCCAACTAAATGGACCATAATGCATTTCCTGCAGTCTCCAAATAAACTGGACCTTTATTTGCACTTCTTCTGATTGCCAGAAGAATTACTGTTGTCCTTCCCTGTCACACACTGAGGAAGTTGTGGCACTACAAGACTGACACCAAGTAATTGTTCAAGTGATCTCCTGCTACTTTAGTGACTTAGATCCCATGAGTTGCATTTTTCCCCTCAGTCTTAGGAAAGCAACAGGCAACAGCTATCTGAGAAGCACCATCCCAGTTCCACAGCTCTTCAATTATTTAATGTCAGGCTCCTTCACCACTCTGCCAGAAACATGCTGGAAATACAGCTGCGAGGTTAGCTACAGAATTGTCCTGATTTTGGCTGGGATAGAGTAAATCTTCTTCCTAGTGGCTGGTATAGTGCTGTGTTTTGGATTTAGTATGAGAATAATGTTGATAACACACAGATGTTCTAGTTGCTAAGTAGTGCTTACAATAGTCAAGGACTTTTCAGCTTCTCACGCCCTGCCAGCGAGAAGGTGGGAGGGGGCACAGCCAGGACAGCTGACCCAAACTGGCCAAAGGGATATTCCATACCATATGACATCATGCTCAGTACATAAACTGGGAGGAGTTGGCCAGGGGCAGGGGGAACAACTGCTCAGGAACTGGCTGGGCATCAGTCAACGGGAGGTGAGCAGGTGCATTGTGCATCATTTATTTTGTATATTCTTTTATCATCATCATCATTTTCCCTTCCTTTTCTGTCCTATTAAACTGTCTTTATCTCAACCCACAAATTTCACTTTTTTTTTTCCGATCCTCTCCCCTATCCCACTGGGGTGGGGGGAGTGAGCAAATGGCTGTGTGGTGTTTAGCTGCCCACCAGGTTAAACCACAACAAGGATACACTTGAACTATACCAGCTTATTTCCAACTGGAGAGATAAACAAGGAGTGATATTACACAGCAGGGCCTTTCTGCAGTGTGTAGTAACAGTGTTTGGAGACTATTCACATGTCTAAGAGGATACCGTACTGTCTCAGACAGCAATGGTCAGTCTTATCTATAGTTCCAGCCAAGCATTATTTTGGGACTTGGAGGGGGGTTGTTGTTTGTTTGTTTTTAAGGGCGGAAGACATTAATGTTAATTAGCACTAAGAAACCATCAGCCTCACATATCGGGGAAAAACAGCATAAGCATCTGGAGGGATCAGATTCTTTTCCCTATTTACTGTGTTTCTCATGGCAAAGCTTTTCAACCTGTTATGAAAGAGACAAACAGCACTTAGAGAATGCTCCATGCAACGCAGAGATAAATCAACTCTTTTTGTATTATTCTCTAATATGGAACTATAGAGTATGCAATGCCTCTGAAAAAAAAAACCTGTATAGACAGCATCTCCCACTAATTGCACAATTAGCATCTCCTGCTCTAGGGTATCTTTCACCACGACTATTTTTTCCAAATTCATCCAGTAAAAGGAAAACACTGCCCTGCTAGGATGACAGAAGTCTTGCAATAAAAACATCTTTATTAAACTCCATGGCAGAGCCAGCTCTTTGTAAAAACAAAATACTGATTAAGAAAACTGTCAGCAACCTGATTACATAACAGAACGCGGAGCAGAAAATTATGCTTAGGCTTTCCCATATAGCCTTCTACACAAAACATTTATTACAATCCCACTGAAAAACAGCAATCCTATATTAACTGAACATTAAGCCAGCAATATTCCAGAGGTGCAAAACCTAAGGCTAGATCTGTAAACTTAACCCTGCTTCTTTGAAGGCGTACGTTACAAGGCAGAATAACCATACAAGAGAGCATTAAAACGCAGTCAGACCAGTATGCCTGTCATACCTTTCCTTTCCTGGGTCTGTAGAAGCACAGAATAGCTACCCTCCCACCCCCCGATCTATGATCTAATCTGTACTACGTGCCGTCAGCAGTCAGGAATCCCAGATGTCCATCAACTCCTGTCATTCTGCCATGCCTCAGTAACGCTGGGCAAAGGAGTTCATCTCTTCTTGCTTTCTAGCTTCTCACACAGGTGTACAGACAATGGCAGTCACTTGCTTTTAGCTTCTAGTCTGACACACTCACTTTACCTTTGTGCTCTGACATTTTACCTCCATGATCTCCATCTGTTCCTCCTCCAGTTCAGCTGTGTATACCTGTCCTCTTCCTTACTCGGCTGAAAAGCATCTCTGTTTTATTAATGTGTCTGTCTGACCTAAATGCTCCTCAACACCTGTCTGCCTTTCTCAGCTCCTAATTTAAGTAACTCCCAACTACTAGTCTGTTTTCTCTGCCAGAGGTTGCACCCTGGCTAAATGAAAATTCATCCAAATCTGACAGATAAAAGAAAGAAGCGGGATCCTGCAGATCTGTCATTTAAAACAAATGCAGTTCTACTTTTTTAAAATTAGAAATACGTTTGATGAATACATTTTTATTTCCTCCACTGCTCACCTTCTCAACCCCAAACAGTATTTTTAAATGTTTGTTTAAAGAAAATATTGATACTACAGAGATCAGCACAAAATAAGCATGGTGACTTTGCAGCTGAGTTCGAAACACAAAGAATAATTGTTAATTAAAGCATCAGTCCCAAAGAAAATAATATTTTGACTTTGCCAGTTTAGATAAGAGGTAATGCCTATTTTGGCATTAGATTGTCTCTTCATTGATCAGCTTTCTACCTTTGGAAAAGTCATGTAAGTGACCCTACCCCTTCAGTTTCTTCATCTGCAGATGATGTACCCTTTTTCCTCCCTCTCTATTTTGTAGCAGCGCAGACTAGAACATCAAGCTGTCAAAGGCTCTGGTTACATACAGTTATCCTAAGTTACATACCTATCATTGGCTAACTTGCTGAAACATAAAAAAGTAGTCTCAAGTTTTCTTTGATGGAGAAGCTGCTAATGCAAATAAAAATAATGTTTCCAGCCAGAGATACTACATGTAATAGTGGCACAAGACACACAGTAAAGAGCCTGGTTCTGTAAGCACAAAGCACTTCCCAACACACCACTAAATATAACATCAAAGCATAAAAAATGGCATTGAAGTGCTAAGCACTGAGGCAGCAAACACCCCCCTCGTGATCAGTACTCAAGCTCTGTATCATCATTTGAGAAAGTCTCAAAACTCAGCACATGTTAATGGGTCATAAATACCCAGCTGCTCAGGGATAGCTAGTTTGCCTTGCATACAAGCTGTTTCTACAAGTGTCCACAAAAATGTACGAAGGCCTACTAAAATGGTTGGGAAACAACAGCCTACAAAGCTATTTGCCATCTACACAGAGGACAGAAGGAGGTCAAATTCAAACATCACAAGAGAAGAAACGCAAAAGTGCCTGGCAGTACTTTGAGGGAGAAGGAAAAAGTTCAGTCTAGTCCCGCAAAGATAAACAAGTGGCAAGGAATAATGTGGAGGGGAGAATAAAGATCCTAGTGATCTGCTAAGTGACTAGCAAGAAGGTGGGGAGGAAAGGAAATGAAAACACTTACCTGGGAGTCTTCAGGTTCTCTCCAAGATAGACTGAGATCACAGCTCTGCACACACAGCTCCAGAGGCTGTTGGTTCCTCTCTCCTCACAATGCTCATTTCAGTAGCATTCCAGGGTCTTAAAATGCTTTTCTTTGAAAGATATCACACAAAGATATGCAAAGAAATAACAGCTTTTATATTCTTTAAGTGCTCAGAACACAGCAATATGATAGAACTCCTCATACTGAAATCAAGTGTTTCTTTTTTTAAGCATACTACCTGTATGCAATCCTCCAATTTGGTTTCAGAATATTTGAAAGTCAATGCTAGAGGTGCTGACTGATGGTTTTTCATTTGGCATATAATTAACAGTGAATTGTTTTAAATAAATGTAATAATGAGCTGAAAAGTAAGACTTCCTACTCTCCTTGCTTAGGAAAAAAAAAAAAAAAAAGAATCTTTACTGCTAACAGAGGTTGCTACAAGTCATGCATTTAATAGGAAAGAGATGAATACTGATATATACATACAGCTTTAAAAAGAGCACTGTTTTCTAAACTGTATGAAGTACAGAGAACGAAACATCCATGAAGATTCATGAAGATTCATTAATAATTCCTTCTTGTGAAACTACAAATGTCAGAATAAGGAAATTAATTTTGCCCTATTATCTAAACTGAAATCATCTGAATATCACAGCAAATAGTGGATAGAACTCTTCCACTGCTAATGTCTTTCTTGATCCTCTTTAATGGATCATGAGGACATATCAGCTCTGAAAAATCAAGAAACATATTCTTCTTTTTTCTCCATTAGAGAAAATAAGCCTGATTAGTAAGAACTTGTACTTACACCCCATGCAGCAAGTAGCCAGGAGAGCAGAAACCAAGTTATAAATGCCATAAGTTTCAGAATGGAATACTTTTAATTAAAAGTAGAAAAGGAAGTGACACAAATAATTCCTGAAACTAGAATTTTTTTTAAAAAGCAACCTCTTTAAGTTCTTCTGCCTAAGCATCTTCCTCTCAGACTGACCTTCCCAGAAGATAAACACCTCATTCAAAAACATCAGGTCGTGTGTCTCATACCAATGCCTTCTGCAACTTTTACACTAGCATACTTAGGTTACAGTAAGATAGTAAGTAACCAACCTCTAACAAGGTCAATTGTGCCTGATCAGTCTATAATAGCTCTGTAAGTTCATCAACAAAATAGTGAATAAAGGAGAACTAGGTGACATTTAGTGATGCAAAATGAATTGCATTTATTCCTGGCCATTACAGCTGACCAAAAAAATAGCAGGGCATGGGAGAAGGCATAATATGAATATTGTTATCCCTATCACAGTTTGATTGCTGCACCTGAGGTGTGATAGTCAATTCAGATAGCAGAATGGGTTAAAACGCTGGTCAATGACAAAGATTGGGACTTTCCTGTTTGCTGAATCAAAGAACTGTGAAATTTACTTGACAACACATTTGCATGACTGATGTATGGGTTGGAAAAGGGGACTCTATTCACTCGTCTCACAGAAGACAAAGGGACAAACAAAATCAACAGGTTTTTTAGTCATTCTCAACAAAAGGAAAGATTATGAAAAAGCCACAGAAATCACAAACACTGAAGGAAGCAAGTCAGACATTTTGTACAGATGGCTACACTGACTAGAATCATATATCATCAGAGACCAGCGCAATATGCAGGAGGAGCTCACAACAGAGCACCCTTCCCAAACTGCAGTGGGCACTACTGCCGGTGAAGTTCTCTCAAGGAAAAGCATAACTACAAACTAGATACCACTGAACATCTCTAGCTGTCCAAGCGGGTAAGCCAGTGCAAGATGAGACAAGAACAAATACTCTTAGCGCACCCATCTAAAAAGGCCTAGTAAAACAAAACGCTCTCATTTTCCTGTTGTGGCATGACAACAGGAACCAGTACATGACCAAATATTTGCTCCTAACAGTGCAAATGAACTAACCTATTTTATAGTTAACCCTAGCACTAAAGGTACATGATCACCAGTTAAACAGATCAGCAACTCTGGAATCATTTTGACCTCCAAAGGGCTTCTGCACATTTACACAGATCTATAGATAAATATCCTTTAGCCTGTAGAGCTCCTCGATATATTCAGCAGGCTCAGCCAGACATTTCTCATCTTGGATTTTGGAGCCACAGTGAGCAAGAAAGCCAGGCATCTTTAGGAAACACTGGTGGGTACAAAACAAAACACCCTCTTGGTAAGAGAGCCATAAGCTTTTCATTTCAGCACTCAAGTGTATTTATTCAGCTGAGAACCAGGGAATGCTAGATATTAAGTGTCCTGCATAGATGTTGTTCCTGTATTAACTGCACTACACTAGAAGTACAGATACTAGCATTAACAGTGACCAGACTTACACAGACACCAGAGATCATGAAATCTCATTAGTTTGCTGTTTTATCTAAGGCAATTAGCTTTGCCAAGAGGCAAAGTTTATTAGCTCAGAGTAATGCTGTTCTTACAACATCAAATTGCTTCCAAGACCTCATGTGTTATCTCTGCAGAGAACTGTGATGAGCTGCATGAATGTATAAACCTACTCAGGAAGCACTATGTTATACTATGCTACAAGATTTAGACGGACCTCAGAGGATACTCACCCTTAGTATCGTAACTATCTTCAAAGTAACCACACACCAAGAGCGCAAAGAAGCTGACAATAAGGAAAAGAATGCAGTTGACTTTAGACTAAAGAAATAGTAAGGAGCTACCCGCAGACACTCTCCACAGGAATAATCTCTTTTTTTCAGTCTTACTTTTCCCTCAGCAAAGTCATTACACACATACGCGCGCACACACACCCCCCCAATATGCTCAGATTAAGACAGATAAATATTTAAACATGATTTACAGATAATGCTTGCACATTTTCGGAAGAAAACAGCTTTTTTCTGTGCTCTAAAAATTAAGAGAAATGCATGAGTGTGTAACTTTCTCCTCCTCTACCCCATGACTTCAACAGTCAGTGGCATTCAGAGGTGACCTAAACAGACTTGATATATTTCTTGTAACTATGAACGCTAGACTGTATTAATGATGAGGCCTTTCATTGATTTACTGTAGCTAACTAAATAAAACAGAATAAATGTACTGCATATGAGGCTTTGCCCAGAACAGCAGGGATTATGATTCAAAACAGATCTAGAAGAACAGCTTTTAAAGGACAGAAAGACAGAAAAGAGTAAAAGGAGTCAAAAGAGTTCTCACTCCCTTGTCAGATAGTTGCTAATTTTTACTTCAAATAAGTAAATTTTACATAGTTACTAAGGAACAACACATAACAGATAACAGTTTATTTCATTTTAACTTCTTTTTTTTTTTTACTATTATTAAGCAAGAATCAAGAATTATAATTAAATAACATTTCCTTGAGTCCTCATTCTGTATTCTCCACAGGCAGGAGTGCCAGGTGGCACTACCTATGAGGTCAGCAGAAGAAAGCTACAAGCATTTCTTAAGCTCTAGTAAGCCATACATGATTTGATGCCATATGTTGCGCACAAAACAGTTTTTGAAGTACAGTAATAAGTCCCTTCTTATAGCCCCAAATTTAGATAAGAAAAATGTTGGGTGGCTCAGAGCATTAAACAAATAAATAAATCTTGAGTTCTGCTCTGATAGATATATGTGACCATCTTGTCACACCACTCCTCTTATTTCTTTTCCTTGACCTTCAGCTGTTCTGTGATGTTCTTCTGAACTTCAGGGACCCTCCTACTTCTGAAGGTGGAACATGTGACCTTGGAAATAAAGCCCAAGGACAACAAAATCCTCAACTTAGTGTAATTCTGCAGCTTTCTTTAAACGATATGTAAAGCAGGAAGGAAACTCAGTCACCTTTATATTTTGAAAAGCATCACACCCGACCCAAAGCCTCAAGCAGGAGTCATTTTCCCTCTGATTAAAGTCAAGGAACTTACATATTCTGAAAATAAAAAAGGAAAACTTCTTCCATGCAAGAGCCCTGAAAGCGTTTTTGCTACTGCTCCAATTATTCTCACACTAAAAAAAAAAAAAAAAGCAGCTATTGACCACTCCATATTTAAATGGGAATTCACAACTTTTTATCTCCTAAAACTTTTGTTACATGTCTGTACTAGTTCAAAAACATTAGATCTGGAAACAAGGCATGCAACTACCCATGATTCATGATACAGCAGACATAAAATAGCTGACATAGTTCCAGTTTGTTGTGGAGGGGTTTTTGCCTGCGTTTATATTGCATTATTACCTCCTGTCATGAGAATCTGGTTGAATATTTTATCCAGGCTCTAATACATCTTCAGTTGCTCCCTGAAGAACAACCTTAACAACCCATTCCACCACATCTGTCAGCCACACAGACTGGAACGACCAGGTTTTCAACACTCAGCCTTGCAGTCACATCTGCTGGAAACAACTGGCTGAACTGAAAGCCATTGCTTGGTTTCTGAAGAGCACCTTAGGACTTTTCAAATCCACTCAAGAGACCTATATGGGTGCACATGCACACACAGAGGACTAGTGATGATGATCATCATCATCCGTCCTCCTGCCTGTTACAAAGTTTTCCTCCCTACCCTAGCTGACAAACCAGTGAAAGATTTCCTAAGCACAGTCTCTCAGCACAACTTCTGAAAATCAAACATATACAGGAGCATGTAACATACTCACACAAAGAGTTTACATACACAGAAATCCTGAATGCAAAATTACATACCTGTAACATAATGCAAACAAACTATCCCTCTCCTACATAGGGAACAGCGATGTAAGTACAGTAAGTAATTTACTATAGTAAGTTTTTTGTTGCTCTTTGAATGCAAGCTGTACTACATAAAGATTTTAGGTGTAGACGCAGTGGATGTTCCCATGTCCACCCACTCCATGAGTTAAGTTAATACTGAAATCAAAAAAGCAAGCTGCAGGACTGCGGTATGCCATGGGATACTTAGCCCCGCCGGGAATCCTAGTCAATGGCTAATACAAGCATAAGCAACACCATCTAATACAGAGGCACCATGATAGCATTTCCAGCACAAAAATTATTTTTGCCTAACTACTTTAATTTTCACTTCTTTCTCTTCAAAAGACAAGATTGTCTCTAGATATGTTTCTGGATTAAAAATCAGTTCAAAGTTCTCTGAAAAATTCCAGGAAAATTTTCCAAGAGTGCTGCTATTTTTCACTGACCCCCACTGTTAGCACTGGATACATGAATTACCAATTTACTGAGCCCCACATTCCAGCTAGGATGCTCCGAATTCCAAAGCAGTAGCATAAAAATGGATACTAGTATTATTGGTTCCAAAACAACAATGCTGTACATGCGCTAATGGCACATCTGTCAAGGGATAAGGCAGGAAGAAGCACAATGTGCAATTCGCTTTACTATAGCAAGCTTTCTTAAACTTGGTAGAGTAGGAATAGGTTATACTGGAATAGTCAATGGAAGAAAAAACTGGGTGGATTTGCCTGACAATATTCAGAGTATACCCAAGTCCCAAAGTGAGGGACTTGGTTTCGGTAAGGAACTAGAAATATAGTGATAAAGGTTATCTTCTTTCGGGGAGGGGGGGGTGGTGAAGGGGTAGATTTATTTATTTTTTAATCAACTTTTTCTTTTAAGCTATTTGAGAGCTGACCTTCACACAGTGGAAGGGCTCATATGACCTGAGAGCTAAGCCAACAGGTCCTTTGACTTCCAACAGAACATAAGATCTCTTAAGACTAACAGGCAAAGTAAAACAGCCTCCTGATGCTGATAGTAAAAGGCTTGAATACAAATCACTCCCTTTAAAATCAACAGAGACAAAATATGACAGCTATTCCAGGAAATGGCATGACAGCTATGGATGGTATACATTCATCTGCGCTTCAAGAAACATCCCACAGCCTAGGAAGGCTACTAAAATGAGGGTATAAATACTGAGCCTACGATCGTGAAGAACTCCAAACCCAGCCTCACCCCTGGAGCTGTGCTTCTGTTGCTATAGGATGATCTTCACAGTATGTCTGCTTGCTGTTCAGCTCCAGGCACCAACGGGTAAGGCAAATCCCTCATCTTCAGTTAAACTTGCTATGGTGCTGGCACTACCCACATTCCCAGGACAGGAATTTCTTCCCAGCTTTCTGAACCTCACACTCACTCCTCACAAGCTTAGGAGAGCTTGTGAGAAGCCATAGTGCTGCCCCAGAGACTTGAGAAGAGACAAAGCTGAAGGAGAAGGATGGGAACACCTATGCCCTCACCTACAAAAGTTCTAAAGCTATTCTTTAATCAACAAACATGTAACAGCAGTCTTGCTCTTGATTACGTCTAGCCATCACACACAGTGAAAAAGCCAGATCCATATTGCTCTTGGGACACCGCAGGAACACTAAATTGGAGGTGTATCATCTGCAATTGCACCAGCACTCAGCTCCTCTCCAGGCACCTTGCAATGCACATGCATGACACCAACTAGCAGCTTCTCAGTGACACTAGTTTAACTTCCTCAAAATTGCAACTTCTAGATTCACACATTCACAAAAGAAGCTTTTATTTCCTCCTGTTAAAGTAATTAAATAAATATCGCTGAGCCTCATACTAATAAAGGCTCAAAAACATGACCAAGTCTTAACATGTCTCAACATTCAAAACAAAAAAAAAGGCAAATAAGAAGAACCTGATGTTATTAAAACCTTTGATTTTTAGCCCAGTGTACTGAGTGCAAGGTTTTAAAATACTTACAGCCACCAACACTATGTTAACACAGGTTTCCAGTATAATTGTCATTAAGTCCTTACTGTTTCCAAAGACAAAACCTTACGATAAAAGTTTTGATGTTCAAAGACCCCACAAAATGGAAGGCCTAAAAAACATTCCCCCCCCTCCCCCAAGCAGTAATATTTCCCAGAGTACTAAAATCCATGCCAACCTCAAAAAAAGACAGCTTGCATCACAGACATATAAACTGTTTTAGGATACACCGACAATCATATCATGCCAGTAATACTGCATGGCGTACCCAAGAAAGCTTCCACCAACCAGATGAGCCTAGAGCTCAAAACAATCCTACAAGACCACCTCAGAAGGTAGGGAGGGACTTGGATGACACACCTGTGCTGAGTTTCATGCACAACCATTTAAGCAATTAAAGTACTCAAGTTAGCTACCTCAGGTGCATCCATATTGCACTGCTTCCCCAGCATTCCCCACAGCCCAGGAAAGCCCAGAGCTTCACTGATGTTAGGACTGCTTACACTAGGCAATAAACTGATGAATTATGTCTTCACACCTCCATTTATTTAGGGAACCATTACAATCCCATCCACATACTGTGTTGCTCTGCCCTTATGTACAACCTGTTTGTAACAGAGCCTCATTTGACAGAATTAGGAGTGTTTTCTCCCTTACCAGGTACCACAGACTTGCCAAAGAGATGTAGGGGGGGTCTGCTTAGTGCACTCAGTGTTTCGTCAGCACTAGTACCCCTTCATCCATTAAAAAACTCTGATATCCATTTCTGCACATGAACGAGCTTTAAATAAGCAGCTTTTCTGGTCTATCGTTACCTTTTCTTCCATTTCTGGGTGACTCCTCCTCTTCCCCTGTCAAATGATAAGAACTTCCCAGAGATGTTTTTTCAGATGGGTGCAATATCAAGCAAAACAGAGCAGTGGGAAAAGCATATGTATTATGAAATTTTGCAAAGTCTGCCAAATTCCAGTTTATGGAGGAACTTAACAGAAATTCATCTGAGTAATATAAATTACAGAGGCTTTCACTAGCAAAAGCAATGGAACCAGTGGGTTGTTTGGGTTTTGTTTTTTTTTTTAATCTTTCAATCTGTTCCTGAGAGGGAACCATACCAACTGGGGACATGCTACACAAAGTTGATAAATATTGTAACAATTGGCTTTGCATACTTCTGATTACTTGTGGTGTCTATTTGCCTTGCGGGTACAGAGGAAGCAGCAGAGGATAAACGATAGCTTATTCGTTTCTTCTCATTGCCCTTCCTATGCTTCTCTCTCTCTGTGTTGAGGGCTGCTCAGCAACTGCCCCAGATGTAATGCCAGCATGGTTCCATGAATCACGCGAACAAAGGGTGTGCAATGTTGTGCAGCGGCAATATCAGAGCTCCCTGCTCCCATCTCTCCCACAGGCTAGGAACACATCAATCCTCTAACCTACTTTGCTTTTACTGGTCTGGCAGCTTGTCAGCTGCTTTGCTTCCAGTAGACATTAGAACAACACAGGACTTGTTGAATATTCAGAGAATCACAAAAAAAGGTCTGGGAGCTTGCCCAAGCCTATCACCCTGCCTCAGGGAAGACTCGCTAGACATAAACCATTCATGACAGATTTGTCTCACCTGTTCTTATCAGCCTCCAGTGAGGCACTCACAGCTTTCCTAGGCAACCTAATCCAGCACTGAGCTATCTTTCTGGCTATTTTTCTCACCTAAGCCTAGAGAAATCTCTCATGCTACAATGTGGTCCCATTATTTCTTGCCCTGCCCACCACAGCCATAGAGAACAGACTGCTCCTTTTCTCTTCCTCATTGTCTTTTTCATATTCCAGTCTTCTCCTGACTAAGTTTGCTCCTGAGAGCAAGATCTTTCAGGTCTCCCTTGCTGGTTATGCTCTGAATTCTCCATGTTTTCCTTCGGGCTCAAAGACCCAAACAGGACATCATGCTATACAAAGGACTTAGCAATGCTGACTATTAAGGTTACTATTAATGCATTACATGCATCTCTCCTATCTGTGTTTTGCTTGCACCAGTATGAATATCATGATTTGGCAGCAATCATGAAAACATACACTTTTTTTTCAAAAAGCCTGTGCTTCCCTCAGGGAAGCAAAGGCATATTAGAGGATAGCCTACATGTTATACTACCAAACCTCAGAGACTGAAGCAGCAGAGCTTAAACTTACAAAAAGGGAACATTTTGTATTGATTTGAGCAGGGTTAGGATAACTTATTATCACTAATATCTTCTTGTTCTTCAGCAGCTGGAAATAGAGCCAGCATGCTGAGCATCTTAACCTGACATTCCAGTCTGGCCCCTCACCATACTGACTGAGCACATTTCTGATGCCTCTATTGGTGCTTCTAAAAACGGACAACACAGCATAGTTGTGTAAGCCCAGTGCCAAGTCCCACGCTATGACCACCTCTTCTCAAGCATGGTCAAAATCTGTGAAGTAGCTGGATATTGTCCTGTTTCAGCTGGGATAGAGTAAATTTTCTTCCCAGTGCTGCGTTTTGGATTTAGTATGAGAATAAATGTTGATAACACACTGATGTTCTAGTTGTTGCTAAGTAGTGCTTACATAGTCAAGGACTTTTCAGCTTCTCATGCCCTGCCAGCGAGAAGCTGGGAGGGGGCATAGCCAGGACAGCTGACCCAAACTGGCCAAAGGGATATTCCATACCATATGACGACATGCTCAGTACATAAACTGGGTGGAGTTGGCCAAGGCAGGGCAGGGGAACCACTGCTTGGGAACTGGCTGGGCATCAGTCAACGGGAGGTGAGCAATTGCATTGTGCATCACTTATTTTGTATATTCTTTTATCATTATTATTAATACTATTATTATTTTCCCTTCCTTTTCTGTCCTATTAAATTGTCTTTATCTCAACGACGAATTTTACTTTGCCCCTCCCCCCCCCAATTCTCTCCCCCATCCCACTGGGCAGGGAGAGCAAGCAAGCAGCTGTGTGGTGTTTAGCTGCCTGCTGGGTTAAACCACAACAATATGAACAGCTCCCAGTTTCTTAGCTTCTCCCAGAGTGCATGCCACCTTGCATAACAATTGTTGGCAGCAGTGAAGTGGCAAGTGGAATATCAGGCACCTTAAGTCACAACAGAGGGAACTGCAGCAGAGGGAGACCATTTATTACTTCTGGTGCATGGATCATCAAGATTATTTACTACAGTAAACGAAGAGCCTGCTGAATGTTTTGCCTGTACCTTCTGATCCACAGCAATTGCATTGTGCATCACTTATTTTGTATATTCTTTTATCATTATTATTAATACTATTATTATTTTCCCTTCCTTTTCTGTCCTATTAAATTGTCTTTATCTCAACGACGAATTTTACTTTGCCCCTCCCCCCCCCAATTCTCTCCCCCATCCCACTGGGCAGGGAGAGCAAGCAAGCAGCTGTGTGGTGTTTAGCTGCCTGCTGGGTTAAACCACAACAATATGAACAGCTCCCAGTTTCTTAGCTTCTCCCAGAGTGCATGCCACCTTGCATAACAATTGTTGGCAGCAGTGAAGTGGCAAGTGGAATATCAGGCACCTTAAGTCACAACAGAGGGAACTGCAGCAGAGGGAGACCATTTATTACTTCTGGTGCATGGATCATCAAGATTATTTACTACAGTAAACGAAGAGCCTGCTGAATGTTTTGCCTGTACCTTCTGATCCACAGCACTGCAGGGCAGCAGTGCCTGAAACCATGTCAACGTAAGACTTAGGTCTTACAAATAATAAGGAAGTCTGACTGAATGGTTTATTTACAGAACTGTAACACCTCCACTTGCAGTGCCCTCCCTCAGCCAAGCAGAAGGGCTTCCATCATGTCTTTCCTTTCAATTACCCTTTCAGCCTTCATAAAGCAGAGTCTTGTCCCTGCCCCAGGCAGGCTGGGATACTGAGCCCCTCTCCTCATTCCCCTGCCGTCACCCCAAGGGCTCCTTAGGCTTCCCCCTCTTTTCCCAGGGCTGCTTAGAACAAACACCTGCTTCCTCCAGCTGAGCCCTTGGTGGTTTCAGAGGCAACTGATGAGCCCAAGGCAAGGCTCTGGCCAGCTCTCTCACCTACACTTTTAGAGTTAAAGTTGTCAGCCACTGAATTACCGACCGCCCTCCTCCAGCAAATCCTTTCCAAGACTTGGATCAAAAAATTTTTATCAGGAAACTATTAGATATTAGTCATCCATCAGCAAAAGGCATTTTAGAAGCCACCATGACCACACAAGGATTTCTGATTTCAGAACTGGGATAGTTCAACCATGTAATACCTTCCCCCCACAAATTTAAGGACAAATTCTGTTCAAAATATTATTTATAATACAAGCCTTTATAAGCTGGGAAGATCACAAAGAGAAAAATATTAGAAGAACAAGTGCATCTAAAGCTAGTTTGGGTGTGTCTATCCAGACTCTAGAAAAGTCTGTACTAGGACTTATAACAGATTAATTTGTATGCCATATATTGCACTCCACTTTAGAGCTCATGCTCATTCCTATATATGTGAGCCCCAAACCACCTTTCCTGTCTATCTGGAAGAAGAGCAAAACAAACACTTAAACTTAGGAGCACTGCACTTCCACAGGTCCATTAAACAAAACTGAAAGTATATGAATAATTTAATAAAGGGCTCACAGGAAAAATTTACATTTGAAGTGCTCTTCTGTAACTTCAAAAATTGCACAGACAGAAGAGTTTGCTGCCACTTCCCCAAACTTGAGAGTGCAACTACCTGACCTGTCCAGACTCCAGTGTAATTACCGACTAGGAACCTCTCCACATACATCCCCCAATATTTTCAAGTGTCTTTTGCCTTCTTTTTAATCTCCTGTCCTTACTGTTGTTGTTCACCGTTAAAGAGCTGTTATGGTTTACTCTGAAAGCAACCGAGTATCAGTGCTATCTGTGAAACGCCCCTATACATTACATACTACTACACATTGCTCTTTCCTCCAAAGATAAGGCATCTGTTAACCAAGACACGACTTCCTGTGAATAAACACTGCTGGATTTGGGGGAGGGGGGGGTGTATGTGTGCATATATATATAGATACATGCATGTTTGGATGTATGTGCATATCTGCATATATGTGTATATACATAGGCAGATATATATACACAATCTATATGTCGTAAAAATGCAAATGGGAAAAAGTTAGAAAAATCTATCAAGGAAAGAAGTATCAACTCTTTGAAACACAGAGTTGATACTGCTATTAACAGAATGAATATTGGGCTGTAACTGTCACTGGTAACCAAGGGGTTAACAGTCTCTGGTAGTAAGCCACTGAAACATGTGTGTGAACTTCTGTCAGGCCAAATAGCCTATGACTCCTACATGAAATCCCAAGCAAAGAGCATCACATCAGCTTTAACAAAGCTGCCTGATTTCTGTTTTCAGTGAAATGGCTGCAGAGCAAAATCCCTACAGGGAGGAGCTTGGGAGACTCGGCAGGGACAGCCGGGACTGCCCGGCCCGCAGTCCATCGCTTCCTGCAGTCAACAACCTTAAAGAACTTGCACAGAAACAACTCGTAGTTGTTTCAGCAGCTGCTGCTGCTTATAATGTTACAGACCTACAATTAAAGTACCCTTTAAAAATACTTTTGGGGGAATGAAATTGGGAAAGAACCTTCTCCGGCAATAAAATAAACACACTGCAGTGAGGGAAGCATTTTGCTCAACCAGAACAGGCCAACACACAAACCCTGCCTGCTCTCCCAGCACAGTTCTGATTTTTGGATATAAGGTTTGAAAATGGATCTTCTAGTTTTCAGCTATTCTTAGTTCACCTGTATGGCAACCGCACGTACTGTCCTTTATTTTGCCATGGGAGGAGACAAGTTGACATTATTTAAGACATCACTTTCCTACGTTGTAGGTACTTAAAAGCACCAAAATAAACAACCAGACAGAGCTCTAATGGAGGTAAAGTGGATACAGATTTAAATTTTAAATTATGTTTTATGTTGAATCCTGTTTAATAAATTTCTCACTGCAGGAAAACTTTTCACATGAGAAACACGTAAGGGAAGAGGTTTTCAGTACCTCTGCAGGAAGTAAGTGACACATAGGACACAGTTTAGCGGGGATCCAAACAATATAAAAAAAAAAAAGATTACAAACATCAAGAGGAGATTACACTTAATTTGAATTGCTGTATGATGAACAAGCTTTCAAGACTTTGAGTCATTCAAAGGCTGATTCTGATGTCTTATTTGATCTAATAAAAAAAAGTAGTACAGCACTTCAAAATACTAAACTGCATGAGTAGGGTTTCCTACAATTTTGACGTAACAGGAAAGGGATTCGTTGTGTGACCTTAGTACCTCCAAAATCAATGTGCCATTCTGAGTTTTTTTAGACAAGTGAAATAAGGAAACATAAGATAGAAAAAAGAAATGATAAATACTAATACATATCTTTCACACAAATTTTGCTTCTTTGACTTCACCACTCTCCATTACAGAAGTGACAGACATTGTTTGGGTTTTAACACACCTGTATAAATGAAGAGAAATCAGGAGAGTAAAAACCAGTTTCAATATTGTTATAACATGGGTCAAGTTTCAGTCATCTTTTCAATTAAGTTTTAGCAAATGTTTCTCAGTAACTGAAAAGAATGGTGGCTTTAAGGTCAATTGTAGTGGAGCTTTTAAAGTTAGTTCTCCTCCTCTAGAATTAATTCTGATTTTCACCCTGTGAAAAATCCTTAGGAAGAAAGCCATTTCCAAACACTTAAGTATATTTATTACTCTCATTTCCACCCTAATTATGCAGATTACTGACTAGAATAAACCCATCCGCCGCATATTCTAACAAGGGTGCTGTTATTGGCAACCCACTCAACTGAAGGACCTACGCTGGCAACTGGCCAGCAAACGGCAGTGAACTCGCATAAAAGCCAGAAGATTGCTGCTGTCACCTTTCTAGCACAAGGGCACAGCCTATGAAAGGTACCAGCCTCAGCATGCATAGCCTAATAAGGTACAAACCTGTGTGCAACCTGTGATCCAGACTTGGCTTGCCAAACACACATGTGATCCTCTGATTCATCAAACATAGTAAATGCTAACGGTGAAAGAGCATCAGTTCTTGCCTGCTGCAAGAGCTGGGCCTTTCTGTCTGGTTGGTTCGTTTTCAGATCTCAGAACCTTCACTGTATCACTGGTGGAAAGGAACTGAAGTGCCTGTGGGAAAACAGTAAATAGGCAGCTCAATTCAGAAAAAAATGGATCAAATTCAATTTAGGTGGGATATGCTGCTTGAGGTAATTATCCCTTCAAGAGCTGAACTGCTGTGCAGTAATGCATTCGAAGAAACCTAGCGGAGAACAGAGAAAGACAAGTTCACATTTCTTTACTAGAATGACTCAAGAAGACTTGAGGTCAGTGACACCTGAAAATAAAGCAAACAACAGAACTGCATAAATACCTTGCACATCTCAACAGCTTCTATCTTAGAGCCCAAAAGGTTTTGCCAATTATGCACTAAGCATAATATCTTCATAAGTCAACAGGGTAAACAGCTAAATAATTCATGTTAGCATAAGCAGTGCCCTCTCTGTCTTTGGCAATGTTACACAATTGAAAGGAGGAAGGATGGACACTTCTTGAATACACATTGTGATTCTGGGATTCAACCTCAAACAAATCAGGGAAATGGAAAGCCACTTCAGAACTAAATCTCACAGGAAGTGTTCCTGGAAAAAATTATTTCTACTGTACATCATGGCAATACAGCCAGGGAAAAAGTAAATGAAAGTCTGCAACTTGTTTGTTCCTGTATGTGGCATGAGAGAAAAAAAAAGGTTATTGCACATTTAATACACATTCCCCTTTGAGAATGATCATTTGAGAAAGCATTAATCAGATCTCTTTCTAGTCACATGCAGGCTATCTAGTATTTTACACACAATTAATACATTCTAAAAGCCAGGCGGTTCAACAGGACTTGCAGAATTTTACGTTTGCAACACTTCATGTTGCAGTGTTTCGAACTAATGTGTTAGTGTGCTGTAAACAGAAATACAGTGTCCATGAGCAGCAGCATTATAAGGTAATTGAAACAAAACAACAGACAGAGATTCAGAGATTTTGAAGTTGGAAAGGGACTGTTACCATTCTCTAGTCTTACTCGTACACCATTACATGACAGAAATCAAGATGTTTTAGGGTACTAAATAACCCCCAGTTTGACGACATGATTGTAAAGGCAATACACATTTCACTGTAATTAAAGCAGCAGATATCTGCAGAACTTACTAAATTATAAATAAAAGCTACAATAAACTGAAAATAACATAAAATAACAGATGGTGTATAAGTCATTAAGAAAGCCACGTCCTTAAACCAATGGATTTCACTAAAGATCATCAAAACCAGTGAAGTGGAAAGCAAGGCAAAAGCTGATGAAAATGCAACAATAAATCCAGAGTAAAGACTGAGAGCAGACACCCAGCTCCAATACAATCACCACTGCTTTTGTGTGTGAAAGGATTCACACACAATGGAAAACAGAAAAAAATTGAAACTGATGGTAAACCCTTTCACGCCTTAATCAGAACAGTGTTTTGGAACAAAAGAGGCAGAAGGATGGAGAAATTAGTTGAGAAAGCAACAGCAGCAACAAAATCCATATTGGTCCCCATTTAGTCACAAACACTACAGGCATGCTGCGGATTCCCCATGCAGCCCACACGCTGTTCTGATGATTTGCTGCCCTCTAGAAACAGAGCTCCACCTACGCGATCGCTACTTGGCTGGTCAGACTTCGATCTCAGCTCTTTTTATTAGTGCTACTGTCTTTTTTCAATAAAGTTGAAGTGTTCCGCATATTAAAAAAACAAAACAAAACAAATAAATTTAGGCATGAAGTCACATTCATCTAAAACAACGTTAGTAATAATCCCTAAGCTTTTCATATTGTTCATAACTGACATTCACTTGCTTAAGTATGTCTTGCAGCCGCTGCGTGTCTTCATTGCGCCTCCGCATACTTCAGAGGGTCTTAGGCATCTCTACTCAGGCACACAGCTTGTGCTGGCTGCTAACTGCTGAACTATTAACCAACTCGGATGTGCACTTTCAAAGTGAAACAGAATTTATTTCTTAGATAACGACCGTACATCGAAAATGTAGAAGGGAATTTCTGTTTAGAAAGCCCCAAAGTCACAAAAACAAGTGAGTAACAAGTGAATAATCCAATGGCTTAGCACACTCACTTTCTTCTTGAAAGCAAAGCTCAGTTTGAACATTAGCAGTGGGGTTTTCAGCACAGCACAAAAGCAGTAACATTGTACTTTAAGGACTGCTTTGTACGGCAAATTGAAGTTAATTTCCCCCCCCCCAGCTGTAAGATGCCCTGCTTCATAACATGGGTCTTATTATTGGAACAAGTTGGGTTTGGTCTCTGCTGCCACAGCAGAATAATTCCAGTGCAACATATTTCTCATTCCTGGTGTTTTGTGGAGGTTAGAAACAGGCTTTTAATGTTTATTAAGCTATGAAGAATGACATTACTCAGAGACAGCACTGTGACATAAATGAACCCAATTTATGATCTATAAGCCAGGCTGTTCCAAATCAGAAATTATCTCTGTTCTTGTCACAGCTGTGAGAGTCTTACAAGCACAGCACTTCACTCTGCTAAGCCTTTTCTTAACCCATCCTTACTGGGAAGAAATGGTGAGCTCCCTCAGGGGAAAAAAAAAAAAAAGTAACTCTGCATTTAGGGAGTAATTCAGCTCCTCCTGAGGCAGAAAGAGGGATTCACTCCATCTAACCCAGGCAGCTAAAAGACATGTAAGTGTGAGCTCTTTCCAAGCCACCCTTTACAGTCAAAAGAGACAAAAAGGCACCTGAAAGAGAGCAATTTCATCCTCAAACTGGTTTCTAAAGCAAATCAAGAGGAACACCTCTCTGGAGGTGCCAGTTCCTCTCCAACAACAGTAAATACAGGCTAGGGTAGCTAGTCACTTAGAGGCAGACGTGTAATCTTCAGGTGTCTGAAGTCAGAAGATATGAATACCACCCTAAGTGTCTGAAAGAAAACCATAAAACTTCTGAGAACAACCACTGAATTTTGGAAGGTTAGACTGTGGTGGCACCACCCAGAAACAAAGAGCCTGAACAGAAGGCTTCTTCCTGTAAGTACTGCTATTTCACAGCATCTCAAAGATTTCCATAACTGTTTTTTCCCAACTCTGCTTCAAGGCCTCCACTATGAGGACAGTGGCCAGTTGCTCAAAGCAAATTCTATTTATTTTATCATGCTGCAAATTAGTTTCATAAGGCTGCTTCTTTCAAAATACTTTTACATAAAGTGCTTCAGAATCCAGGGGAAGGAGGAGAAATAAGAATGCTCAGCTGAAAACATTCAAGCCATAACTGGTGCTTTTAAATAGAAACTTCAACAGTTAGGGAAACTGCTCTTTAACTCTTACCACTAGATTATTTACTCTTATTCACTAGAGCACAAGTCCAAGCATGCTTTAGTCTCAAAGGGAAGACTTGTAAGGAAAAAAAGGTTTCCTAAACTTGCACTTTGCTATAAAGATAATTTCTCTTTATTCACGATATCCTTTAATAAGTTTCAAAATTTTTGGAAACTAGGAACAGATGTAAAGAATAAGCTACATCAGTATTGTATATAATTCCTTTGAAATATTTGTTTTCCTACTGTCCCTCCACAGCACTTTCACTAACACAAAGTACATGTTACTAGATCTGCTTAACAGTGCACTGTCTTTCCTCTGCCAACTCCAACCCAACTGAGGGTAAAAAAAAAAATCCAAAACTAAACAACTTTGATTTCAGAGAAACAAAGCAGGGTATCTGATGCTAATAGAGAATCTTGAGATCAAACCATTTCTAATTTTGCCACAATGTTTTCATGGGACTAAGCAGCCTCCCCGACAGTGTCTACCACATTTTCTCTACCTAGAAAATTTTCTTATCTTCTACCTGTACCATTCCCATTCTTCAGCTAAAGAACTGAAGTAACAAGGCAGACTAAATAGCACTGCTAGCTCTCATGATGTTTTTTAGACATTTTTAAGCCACCCTCCCTACTAGCTTCAATGCTCTGGCGAGATTACTCTGGCAATCACATCTCACTTCATGGCTATAGAGGCCTGGGAAATGTGGATTTAAATCTTGTACATATTTGTGAATATAAAAAATTTTCATAATCCTACAGAAACTGGTTAGATATTTTGATGGGCTTGCAGCAAAAAATAAAGCGAGTTGTCTAGAGTCACACCACAAATCCGTGCAAATTCCCCAGGGCATCTAGCCAGTGCTCTGTCTAGTGGCTCTCCTGATCTGCTGTAAAAGGAAAGCCACTCCAAGATTGGGAACTCAATCTGACTAGTAGTGAGAGCTTGAAATCCCAGTCGAAGGATCAACAGAACGAGTAGACTCTAAATTGGATGTGTTTTAGGAAGAACACCTTGAAAAAATGATGATAGCTCTGGGTTTTTTTCCCCATCACCTACAGGCCATGTTAAAAATTTGTAACACTGCCTTTCAAGGTGCTATACCACACACTGAAGTAGTTTTACAACACAATGAAGGGCACGCACAACAGTTTTCCTCACAGGCACCTAGATCAATTTATAATTGCTACTTCAAAGAGAATACAGCAGGACACCGCAACTATTATGGCTATATCCATGCAAAACAAAAAAAACCTGAAAAAGCTAAAGCAAACTAGGCATAATGTTGTGAAACTGTCACACTAATAGCAAATGCTCACACTTACAAGAATCAATGAGAACTGACTGACTGTTTTTCCTCAAAAGTTCCCCTCTCCTCCCTGTTTTCTTTCTCCACTGGCTGCAATAAGAACTTTTAAAAAAACCAACCAACAGACGGACGATATTCTCCAACAACTGAACATTAACTATACATTTCTACAGTGATGCGAAAGCACTTTGTCCTGAGAGTGCTATGTTTAAATAGCTAAACATAGAAATGTGAAAACAGAGCTCTGTACTCCTAGATCTTCCTTTTACTTCCACTGCAATAGTGACCAGCAAGCACTGTCTATACAAAATGCCTCTGATAGCCACTACCTTTTGAGAGGCAGAGTGAAGGCCCAGCAAAGCTAGCAAGAGGCACAAAGATCTAAAGATGAGACTGTGTTTTGAGCAGTATAAGGTAGCATAGTAAGAGACGTTCTTCGCAGCTGTAAGCAGCCAAGCTCATTCAGTGCAAGAATTTTAAAATTCTGCAACTCACTGGAATTGTAGTTGCCACTGGTTACGTGGTCACTTAAGCAGCATTTTGCAGTTCTGGCACCATAAAAATCCCCAGTGACCCCCTGCTCTAGCAACAGAGAAAATAATGTTTCCTCGTGTCTTTATTTGTTCTCAGAATCCATTTTTTTCCCCCCAGTAAAGTGAAAGGGCAGGCCATACAATACATCTATGAGAGATGACAGCCTACGTGTTACGAAGTAGGGGCAAAAGTTTAGAAACGCCAGCCATTCATGGTGCAATTTTATGTAGACTGCCATTGCACAAAGCCCTTTCTACCATCACAAAACAGCAGTTTATGTACAAGAGAGTAGGAATCAACGTCTCCCTTCAAGCAGGAATTATTGCTACTGGCTGATACTCACTGACAGCAGAACAGAGAGCTTCATTAGGTCCTGGCATTCCAAAGCCATTGTATTATAAAAACATAAGGTAGACCCTTTCAAATATTCAGGTCCCATAAAACATATTTAGAGATTGTGTTTTTTAAAATTAACTTGCTACATTCTGCAGATCTCTCTGTGATGCAGCAAAGTTCCTGGAATACTTAACTGGCCCAGAAGCCCTAGAACTTTAAAACATGCATGCAGCAGGTTTAAAATGGCTATTTGTTGTAATGACTTTGACAATAACTGCACTGTCAAAACAGCTACTGAAACCAGCCAACATTAGTCCCCAGTACACATCATCAGTATTATCCTTTCATAAACTCAAAAAAGCCAGGAGCTTAGGTACTAGGAAATTAAATTCAATCTCCTACCATCACTTTATTAAATGGCTTCTGGAGCGATCAATGGAACAAGGCAAATAAAAACAATTAACCAAACCACTATTTCTGAAAAAGCAACTGACAGAACTGCAGACAGTGCTGTCAGCACTTCCAAATTTTTCCTCGGCACAAGTACTGATGTCAAATAAGGTTGTCGAGGGCAAAGTCCCCCATTACTGCACATAACAAGAAAGGATTTCCAGAAATTATGCAATGTATTTGAGTGTAGATGTCAGAGGTATCAAGCTGCTAGAAAAAGTCACTCAAAATATGGCTCCTTCTAAAACACTATGAATATTTTGGCTTTTAAATCAATCCACATTGAGTGAAGCCCCTTATAAATACCCTGATTGAACCTACATAAACTCTAAACAGTCAAACTGATCCAAGACCACCACAGCCCCAAAAGCAGCAGCCAGGTCCTACCCCAGATAGATGCACATGCCCCAACAGTCTAGTGCCAACACGTCAGTTTTCAGGGTCTGTGGCCAGAAGCTGACCTCACTGAAAATTAGAATTTTATTTTTTGTTTATTTTCAGTAGGGCTATTTTTTCAGCAACGTCACCTTGTATCTATGAGAGAAACAACTCTCTTTAGCAGGCACTATTGCTGCCGGCTAAATTTCACTGACAGCCGGACAGGAAACTCCATCGGATTCCAGAGCAACCACATAAGAAGGATGTTACCCATACCTGTTATAACTTCATGACTGCTAAGGAGGAGGGTGGGAATAGGCACATACCTTTTTGACTGAGATTAATTTCAGCCTGGAAATTGCCTTTTATTTCCATTTGCTATAAAAAGAGGTGAGAGCGAGCAGCTCAAACGTACATGTTTAACTTTGAAAACCCACTTTCCCTAGGTTGGCAAATGAACAGACAACGGGGTGGTATGTCTCTTTTCTCATAGTACTCTGCTTTGTTCTGCTTCCCAGTTACACTTCAAATACTTTCGGGTTGGATCTATCCGTCCCCATCTTTTTTAGGTGCCCACACTGAGCAGAAGTTAAACATGTGACCAATTAAAAGTTAGATATGCACATTTAAGCTGTTCACCCTCACTTCCTTTTACAGCAAACAGAAAATCTTCACAAAGAGAAAAAAAACCCTCAAAATGTATTCAAGAAACAACATGTTTCTTAAAACAAAGGTTGTCATAATGCAAAAACACCCAAGAAACAAAGATCAAAGTGCCAGATACTACTTGGTTCTGATACATAGGAACCAGAAGTCCTATCTAGACAGGCTGGGAAGGAAAGTCTGTGGGTGTGAATTGTGATGTAGGCTTTTTTTTTCCTATGGGATGGATGTAAAAGATAAAATGTTTAATAGATTGAGGGACACATTAATGCTAAAATAATGAATGTTTGCAGCAGAAATACTCCCCCTAGCTATGGAAAGTAAAATAAAACTGAATTTGGCTCAGTAGCCAAATGATAACTGAGCAAGGTCAGATAAAAACAAGCTGGGTTGAATGAAGTGGTGGATTTACACAGCTCAAACACAGGCCAGGCAGCTAGAACAACTGGAAATTATGAGTAAAATTTTCAAAAGCGTTTTTGGAGCAGACACAGGTTCTTCAGTCATTTGCATGCTCTCATGGCCTGAATATGAAGCAGCAACTTCAGCTAGAAACAGGAGAAGCACAAGCCAAAGATTTTGCCACATCAGGTGTAATAAAGGCAATACATAAGCCAGTCTACTTTTTCTTTAGAGTAGGCAGATTTTTATGAGATGTGCTTGAGGAATTGCTGTAGGACCTGAATTAACCTGGTACTAGAGAGTTTTCAATCAATCAATGTACCCTCCCCGAGTCTTCCAAAGCAAACTGCAGGGACTCTTTTGAATGTGTTCTTCTGATGTGCCAAAGGAAAGAAAAGCCCCAGAGAACTTAAATCGAGTAAATGTGAGGCTGCACAAGCCAGGGCAATAAATCAGAGAATCTCCTCCTAAAACTTGGAAAATCTCTACAAAACCAAATTGTTGATGACTAGAAATGAGACCAAGACAGTAACTGTGAGTCTGTAGAGTGTTGCATCGTCTAGTAAAGACACGGAAACATTGTAAGACAGAGGGATTCCTGGGGGCCTGAGCAACACTGCAGCATTTACAGCGCTTGAGCAGCAAGGCACACCTTTGGAGACTCAGAGGCACAGTAATGTCTCTGATCAAATTTACCCTCAGCTGGCCATAATTAGATTCTCAATCAGAGTGCTGGCTGAGGACAGAAGATGTTGACAAGGAGAAAAACATTTTGGAACCTAAGACAGAAAAGCTATACACATCAATAGTCTGAGGGCTGGATCTGATAAAGGGTTTGGGTGTGCATGGACTAGAGGTTGCAATCTCTAACTTCAGTGCCTGGCTCCCAAAATGGGAATAAAAGCAGGATGCAGTTTGACGACAGACATACAGCAATCTAAGATCACAATGTCGCAAAATGGGCTGCCTCTCTACCACCCTTCCAGAGCTTGTCTTCTACACAGTCATGCATCCACTATTCCTACCCCATCTCATGAAAGAATTAGTAAAACTGTGACCAAAGTCACATAAAAATGCATTCCCAACACTATCTCTCATCGGATTTCCAATCAAAACAGGGAGACAATGCTTCTCCGCACACATCAATATCACTAACTACACTGATAGAAGGAAGCAAAAACCTACCAAAACAGAAGTGTCAGGGAGCTGCAAGGGCTGACTGCTCTCTAAGCCAAGGATGACCCCAACGCAGGCAGCGTCCTCACCAACCAGGGTCACAGTCCCACAGCATCTGCACACAGCAGGCAGAGCCAGGTGCTAGCAGCAGGCTCCACTGACAGCCCCAGACACAGTGAGGGAGCAAACCAGGTGCAAGGTGTGTCTAGGGGTCCAGCCAAAAGCAAAAGATGAGGCAGAGACAGGTCTGCAGCCAGGTACATCTACAACATAGCTCAGGACAAGAGTGAAAGCCCAGGCCTGAGCTTAAATGGAGCTCTTGGGTAGAGGTCCCAGGTGAGGCTGGTCAGGGTAATTAATGCATAGCAGTGCCCTGAAGGCCCTGACAAGGACCTAGTCTTAACACCTGTACTGTATGTAGGGGGCAAGATTTTGGTAGAAGGGGGGCTGCAGGGGTGGCCTCTATGGAAAGAGGTCAGGCGCTGCCCTGTACCGAACACAGCCAGGTCTGCCATGGCCTCACTGCTGGCCGAAGCTGAGCCCATCAGCCACACATGTAATGCTGGGAAAACATACTTAAGGAAAGGCAGAAAACACCAGACAGTTAGGACAGGAAAAAAATAAAAGTGACAAACAACAGGGGGAACACCAAGGTCAGAGCAGGAGCGGGAGGAGGTGCTCCCTGGTGCTGGAGCAGATACCATGGCAGTCTGTAAAGTAGACCCCACCAGAGCAGATGTCCACACTGCAGCCCGCAGAGGACCTCACCTCGGAACAGTTGGATACTTCCTGAAGGAACTATCACTTGTGAAAAGTCCACGCTGGAGCAGATTTTTCCTGAAGGACTGCAGCACACGAAAAGACCAATGCTGGAGCAGGGGAACAGCATGAGGAGGAGGGAGCAGCAGAGACAAAAGTGTTATGCATTGAGCACAACTCCCTCACCCCTCATCCCCCCTGCGCTGCTCAGGGTGGAGGAGAGAGGAGTCAGAAACGAATGATTGAAGTTGACCCTGTGAAAAGCGGGGGGGAGAAGGTGTTGTTTTAATGTTTGTTTTTCACTACCCAAATCTGTTTTAATTGGAATAAATTAAAGTAATTTTCCCCAAGCTGAGTCTGTTTTCCCTGTGACTGTAAGAGGTAAGCAGTCTCCCTGTCTTTATCTCAACCCATTAGTTTTCTCATCCTATTTTCTCCTCCAACCTGCTGAGGAGGGGCAGTGAGTGAGCAGCTGGGTGGGCATTTGGCTGCCAGCCAATGCTAACCCACCACAACACCAAAAATCAATTGCCTCCTCATCCCCAAATGCTTTCCAAATTTACCAGCCCTCTTCCCCAAATCCTACAGTTTGTGCAAAGAGCTAAAAAGAGCTAGTTTACACATAATGAGCAAAACAATGACTCTCTTGGGAAATGGAAATGAAATAAAATAAAATGTAATTAATTGAAATAATTAGTTAATATAACTTAATGTATTAATTAGAATAAAATTAGGCAACAGGATTAAGAGCTGTGAGCAAGCATCTCTGTCCTCAATCTAGAGTCCCAAATCCTCCCCTGCAAATGAGACAGCTACCTGTTGAGAAAAAAAAAGAAACTGAGCAAGGCTCACTGTCTTCTCTGGAGAAACAAGAGAGAAAGGTGTCACAGTGGGCTACCTTTAATCGCCTCCTTCTTAAAACAGTAAGCCAGCAAATACCAGACCTGAGGTCAATGCTTAACTGAGCCTGACGGGATTCAAATTTATATTTTCTGCCTCCTCAAGGCATACCTTACCCACTTGCTAAGTATGGCTAAACAGGAGAAACTTTCCAGGCACTCTGGGCCACAGTGCAGAGGAAAATGCAATAATCAGCCTGTTAAGTCTTGCTGGTGATCATGAGTTCTGCTTCCTCTTCCTGTAAAGTCACTGAAGCAAAAAGCAGCATAGTCCAAAGCACAGAGCTTGGGATTTTTCTCCCAGCTGAATGCCCCAATCACTACAGTAACACTCCCCTTGTGCTCTCTCTCTTTTGAGCAAAGACTTTTACATTCCCCGTTGTATACTAGCCCTGTTTAAGGGAAGGCAGCCTGATTCACGCTGGGAAAACAGCTTCCACTCAGCACTTCCCCTGCTCTGGTAGGAGAGTAACAAAAGTTAAAACTCCTTCAGGCTGAGGAAGGAATTCATCCTGGTCACACACTCTCTCAGTATGTGTTCTAGCCAACTAGACTGTAATACAAAAGATGTGTAGGTGGACTGTCACATCCTTCTTGCAGCTTTGGAAAGGATGTGGTCAAATCTGCTTCTTGTGAAAGATTCTCTGTAAGCAGGCATGAACTGAAATCTATTTTATCTGATTAAGCTCCTGAAAGTTGGAAGAATGACTGCCCATTTTCTGAACCTTTATTACATTCAGGGGACCTCGGCGCTAACAGATCCAGCTTGGGGAGAGCAAAGTTCAAAAACAACTCTAGGTCCCTGAAAGTGCCGCATCAATGGGGAGCTACCCATAGGGAA
>NW_009231559.1:108350-111818 GCF_000690835.1 Fulmarus glacialis
ACGCTCCTAGCTCTGATGGGCTGTGCTTTTGAAAAGGAATTGACCCTTATGATCCTTGCCTCTCCAGCACTGAACTGGATGATCCTGTTCAGTTTTCAAGCTGAAAAAACACAGCTTAACTTCTTTGACTGGTTTATCAACCAACTTGCAGCTTTATCCAAGTATGGTGATTGTTTATCAGCTTTCTCGTCTGGCATGTACTAACTTTTCTGCCAGGCAGTTTGACTTCCAAAGTTCTTTAAAAAATGCAAAGTTCTCATTCAGAAATTAAATTACACGACGTGAGCATTCATGATAAGCAGTATGCCCACCTGCATACAAAAAATCCCAGGGTTAAACAAACAGCTTTTTTATTCAAAGGAAAGAACAAACAATGAAAACTTGGAATGTCCAAATAATGAATCAGATACTTCAGCAGCAGGCCTGACCCTAGCGTTTCCCTCAACATCTGCAAGTTGCTGCTACGCCAGCATTAGCAGTTCATTAAAAGACTTCTCTCCTAATTATATCCCATGGACCAGGCTTGAAAGAGTCAAACCACAGGCAGGTCTGTCCCTTGACACAGAGGAAGCCCACACTTTCTACGTATTCTACAACCTATCCCAGCAGAAGCAATCACAGCTCTGACACTGAGCAAGAAGGCCCTTGTCTGCAGGATGTTCTTAATGATGCCAGCATAGGCAGCAAGCTCAAGGTCTTCACGGTAATACCAGTCTCCTCATGCCACCCTCCACTTTAATCAAAGCCCTTTCACTTCAGCTTATCAACCACAAAAACACCTTCTTTAGAGACTCAGGCTTTTAGGCATGCAGAATTGCCAGTGACTTTTAAATGATTGTCCCTAAGTTGTGGCAGAGGTGCATTTCTTTGGTATTTCCAGCAGTTTTTGCCTTTCACAGCTGCATTCTCTGCCCATATCCACATAGCACATCAGGATGAGACCAGGATGCACATCCTTCCCTCCCGCTCCCTGGTATCACTTGAAGGAACTCAGTGGCATAAGCATGGAAGGAGCCACATGCACTCCAAGATCTCTCCCCTGATCCCACGCAGGGTGTTCAGGGATCTATGTTCAACCATACTCACACTGCAGAAGACAGTCCAGGACAGCATGTCTAACATGCCTACTGGCTTTCAAAGCAACTTTTCACCATTTCAGCCTGTGGCAGAAGGGGAGAGCTCTCCACTTAGGTATGTAAGGAAATCCCAGACTTGTACCAGCCTCACCTTCTAAATCAAATAAAGTTCAAACAAGAGTGTCTCAACTGTTTAGAACTAATAGGATCCTAAAGGGCACCTGGCACACCCCCTCTGCTCCCCAAGCTGCTCCTTCATCTATGTTCATCTGGAAATCTCACTTATTCTTGTCCATACTCACCATCAAATCTCAACGCTGAGCTCCCCGTATTTTTTCTACCTATGTTTTAAAGGAATGTCACAGCCAAGTTAAAGTTTGCTGAGGCTCTGTTGTCTACGTATTTGTCATGATTTTACTTGGAATGACTGCTGTTCTCCGCATAAGAATTTAGTTTAAACTGCCCAGTATGTTCACATGTGTCCATGGTCTAACAAACCAAGGCCAAGTTGGTTGTGAACTAAACTGCCAATTCATGATCAGAACTGGCATGAATGATGATGTTTCTAGTCTTGCCCCACTTCAATTCAGGTTATCTTTTCATGCAACTACAGCCTACCATGCATCAATTCAGGAAGTAATATACGGCTATCAAAGACAGCAAAAATACCTGGAGAGCCTGGGTACTGTAAAACAGTGCAGGCACTACAGTGGCTGTACACAAAGCCAGCTTGGGTTTAGCAGAGTTTGCCAGTCTGAGCTGTGCACTGACACTCTCAGACCTGGACTATCTCCACAAGCTACAGTGTTGTCCCTGCCCCAGGCTACCGAACTTCTCCACTTTCTAGCAAGACCCATGAGCTTATACATGGTGCTGGATGAGGCCATTAGCAAACATGCAAACCAGACAGCCCACGCAGAAAGAATGAAGAGCTCTCTTTTATGTAGTAGGCAAGCAATTACAGTAACTAACCAGTTAACCTGGACAGAAACTCACTAAAATTTTAGGTAGCTTCCAGACAGCTAAAAAGGAGGCTTTTCTTTCCCCCCGGGCTTCCTCTTTTTAATAAATAATTCACTGCTTGGACAGTATTCAGCAGAAATTAGTCTTTAATTAAAATTTAACAAAATACATTCCTTATACTGGCTGGCTGGACTTCCCTAGATAGTGTCATTATCCTTCCTTGATAGAGTAAACAGCATAGCTACAATTTTCAGGAGCAATTTAATATTTTTGCTTTTACTACTAAAGGCGCCTTCATGTTCACTTCCTAGCTCGGAATCAATGCCTGCACCACGAAGACAATGCAACTTTCCTGTAATAAGGTTAGTTGTGCCTGTGATGAATTACTTTTGGGTCTTAATGACTCTCAGCACGGTGTTTCTTTTCCTCCTGCTTCACTGCTTGGAACATTTGAATTTTTTTTTTTTTTCCCAACTGATGTCAAATATCACTGCTCCAGATCTTAATTAAAGCACTTGATTGTTGAGCTGATTTTGTTCCTTGCCAAATATTTTACTAGGGTTTTTTCCTACAAGGGGTGGGTTTATCTCTTTATCACATGTTCTTTTCAGTCATTCCAAATATATTGTCTCTAAGCTACTAGCTGGCATGTCTCAATCCTCTGTTCAAATCGCTTCAAAAAGGATTCCAAGCAGAATATTCAATTAGAATGACATGACTGAAAAATAAAAATGAAAGTTTAACGATCTCATTTAGTTATAGCCCATGGCTACCTCAACTAGGTTACCTTCAGTTCTGCTTTCATGAGCCCAACTGTATTCAATCATTTGGGCCACAAACTGTTCTTGCTGTCATCTCTTCATTAGTGTTAAAAAAAAAAAAAAAAAAAAGAGGAGGGAAAATAAAAAGCAAGATGTCTAGAAGAAGCTGTCCTATAGAAGCAGTACATCCAGTCATAAGAAATGACAATGACATGGGGAAGGTGACTTCACATTGATCAGTGTTTATGAGACAAATGAGAGTTAATTCCTCACTTTTCACCATACTGGCTCTTTTAAATCAGCACAAATGAATCGCTCAATAATCCCTGTCCTAGCACATGACAGGAGTCACTGCATTGATTCTAGCTACGCTTAAGAATACAGGGGACTGAAACACTGCTTGGCAAAATTAAAACAGATGGACCCCATCTCACAAATTATTTCCTTTTTGTAACCAGCAGCCTCAGAAGACATAGCACACAGACACCCTGACCTGCTTATCATACAGGTTGACTTTCATCTTGCAAGGTGGTTATGATTATCTACCAGATTATACCCTGGCAAGAAATTGGAATGCAGAGCTGTACACCTACAGGGCTTCTGGCAACAGTCTGCAATGGGATCACCAGGGAGAATAAAAGTAAAAAACTGGCTGGACGGCCGAGCCC
>NW_009231560.1:0-1866 GCF_000690835.1 Fulmarus glacialis
AACCACAACACACAAAAAAATAAATGAAGCTAATTCAAAAGAGTCACTCTCCGCAATTTTTTTCCTCCCAAATTAGGTTTGGGGTTTTTTTTCCTCTACATATGCTTATGTCAAAGCTTCTTTCAGCTGCTGACATAATGCTACTGCAAATTGAAGAACTTGATAAAGTTTTTCAATTACATTTGTCTTGGTTTAGTTATGTCAGATGCACTTTAGTGTAACTGCAGTCCGATATGCTGTTGAAGTACAAAAATGAAAACCAACACAACTTCATTGAGCCAAATACTTACTCCTTTTTAAGTCTCCGTTGTTTTCTGTAAAACCCCTCCCTAGATAAGGGAGGCCAATGGCATCCTGCCTTGTGTCAGAAATAGTGTGGCCAGCAGGACTAGGGGAGTGATCATCCCCCTGCACTCGGCACTGGGGAGGCTGCACCTCAAATACTGCTTTCAGTTTTGGGCCCCTCACTACAAGAAAGACATTGAGGTGCTGGAGCACGAACAAAGAAGGGCAACGAAGCTGGTGAAGGGTCTACAGAACAAATCCTATGAGGAGCGGCTCAGGGAACTGGGCTTGTTTAGTCTGGAGAAGAGCAGGCTGAGGGGAGACCTCGTCACTCTCTACAACTACCTGAAAGGAGGTTGTAGCAAGGTGGGTGTTGGTCTCTTTTCCCAGGTAACAGGTGATAGGACGAGAGGAAATGGCCTCAAGTTGCTCTAGAGGAGGTTTAGATTGGATATTAGGAAACATTTCTTCACCGAAAGGGTTGTCAAGCATTGGAACAGGCTGCCCAGGGAAGTGGGTGAGTCACCATCCCTGGAAGTATTTAAAAGACATGTAGGTGTGGTGCTTAGGGAAATGGTTTAGTGGTGGACTTGGCAGTGCTGGGTTTACGGTTGGACTCAGTGTTCTTTCAGGTCTTTTCCAACCTAATCAATTCTGTGATTCTGTGATTCTATAAAGGAGGCTCTTGTGTTGTTGGGATGGTATTTGAATGAGCCCTTGGTACTGCTGTTGGTACCCAAGCTGATGACATGTCTGCAGGAGCTGGGGGATATCCTGGAGGGGGGACAGTGTACCCAGCAGATGGAGGCTGACCAGGTGGAAACTGAGGAGGAAAAGGAAGTGCATGGGGTGGTGGAGGATACAAGTGAGCTGGGGGCACAGGCACAAAGACTGGTGTTGGTGCTGGCAGTGCTGGGGCCTGAGCCCTTTGGGTACGTTCACTATGCGGGCATCTTCGATTTGAACTTCTGAAGAAACCCAAAAACATGTGTCACTGTTACACTCTGCCCTGATTTTAAAGAGGAAAGCAAATGAAGCAGGAGCATGGTGGCGAGCACTTCTTGTGCTCAACTTAAGCCTTTTTCTCCCTGCTTTCTGTTCATTAGAGACTACGCTCATTTCTTGATCCTCATACTTGCCTTCCACATCCTCACCCCCAACAGTTCATTCCGTCTTCTCTCCTTACACTCAGCTTTGCATCTGTGGATGGAGGCTGCCCACACTTGAAAGAGACTCCCATCTCCCGTGTGCCAAGTGCCCACTGCTCCTCTGCCACTCCTTGATACACTTAATACATCACACTTCTGATCTTCAAAGTACTGCACAGATATTAACTAATCTTCTCTGGAACTTCTTTTAACTTCTTCCACATACGCTTCCTCTGTTGTTGCCTCATCATGGTGTATTTGGCCTGGTCCTGTCCCTGAATTGTTATTTTCTTGCTGACTGAATTGGAGATTTTAGACAACCTGTGGGATGGATCCTGCTTTTTCTTTTGATTTATCTTTAAGATTTTATAAACACAATGCCCTCTTACAACCTGTCTATATCAAACATATACCAAAAGGAAGGACTAGCTTG
>NW_009231561.1:0-681 GCF_000690835.1 Fulmarus glacialis
GGGGTGGCGGGGGCCGGGGAGAGAACATCAAAAAGACACCCCAAAAAATAAAAAAAAAGGAGTAGCTTTCCATAAACACTTACTTGTTTTTTTCCAGCCTTATTTTTCATTTACTATGTTACCATTTACCACTATCTCTACCTCATGGAGAGATTCCTGGCCTAGACAAACATTAAAATACCAAAATGTCATTAGCTGAAAAGTTGTAAGCTCATATTTTACAACATTAAGTGAATTAGAGAAACTAATTTTGAAGACTAACTACTGGCAAGACTAACAGGAGTAAACTGCAAGCACATTCACAATACTTAACAAGACTACATTGGTTTTACCTGCAAACATTTTCTGCTGTGTAGCCTTTAACACACTTCAGGTCTGCTCCAAATCTTATCGAAGTTAATGGGAGTCTCCCTGCTGACTAATATCATGCTTTGCATTAAGCCATTCATACAGCTCACTAATTTACCGTATCTGAGTCTAAAGTTTTAATATTCCTACTCTTCTCCTTTTAAAGATCTTGATGAAATGAAAGTAGATGTAAATTGAAACATGCTCTAAACCTGTAATTAGGATGTTCACTTAATTTCCACATTTTTATTTACACAGGGGTCTGCCATTTAAGAGCATTTGACTGTATTTACAAATGTAAATTTAAGAAATACATTCTCTTCTCATTCTTTA
>NW_009231561.1:712-43964 GCF_000690835.1 Fulmarus glacialis
CCTGCTGAATCAACGGAGGTTGATCAAGAGAAAGCATCATTTTAATTGTTCTTCAGTAGAATTGATTCAAAAGCCAGGACTATGTTTACTGGACAGATTTTAGGATATTTTATGTCACTGTGAATTTGTTGACTTAAGCAGAGATGTACCAGTTTAGACGAGCTAAGGTCTCTCTCATCAGTCTGGCCATTGACTTCCATGCGTCTGTCAATAAAAAAAATAAAAGAACGGTGTTCCAAAGCGTGTGCATTTTTCAGATCTTTTTTAACTTCTCAGAGGATGCTCTTTCAGATAACTGGTCCATAATGTCTTCTAATCTTTATCACATGAAGGATGAAGATAGAACAATGCCAGTACTCTTTGGCACTCACCTGACATAGACAAAATATCTCTAAAAATGTCAATTTACATGCAGTTAACAGTTACAGACATCTGATCTGTGCTTAGAACTGGAAGTGGCAGGCTTCTTGTACCTTCTTTTAGCATTCTGTTCACAGATATGCAGCTAGTAAGAATCCCACTCTCAGCAGATCACCCATCTATCATTTATATTGTTCATTAAGTTACAAAAAGTCTTAATTTTTATACATATGTTCTAAATTCAGGAATCAGGGAACTTAATAAAGAGAAATAGAAACTAGATTTTAATTCTATGAGCATTAAAATTTTTTGAAACACTGTTCTTATAGTGAAAATGAAAAATGGGTAAAATCAACCAAATTCCTGCTTAGGGAATGATTTAGTGATAATGATCATGCCTCTTGAACAAATGTAAAGGAAGTGGATTTACTTATCATCTGATGAGAAAAATCAGATTATGGTTCACTTAATTCATTTCAATCAGGAGTGTGAGTTCAGAACCTAGGCTTGTGCTGGCACCAAGATGACTGAGGCTAAGAGCAACCAAAAAAGTGAAAACAGAAGAGCTAGATATCAGGGAAGAATACAATTAAGTTACATGGAAAACTATGACATCTTTGAGAAAAGAAGAATGAACTATGAAATGAAATTAAACAGCCTATAGACTGGGATCAAAAGACCCACCAGATAAGTGCTGTCCTGAAAGGCCAAAAAAAAAAGGTAGCTGAGGCATAGTTGATGGATGAAGCCCTGCGATGGAGTGGCAAGTGCAAGATGAAGGAAAGCAAAAAGGAGATGTAGCTCAGAAAGATGAGTACAATAAAAGAGATAAAGAGATAAAGATCAAAGAAAGGGACAAGGAGAAAGCATATCTTGAAGGACGAGGATCAAAGAATGAGGCATTAAAAGGATGACATTAAAAGGAAATGGATTAGCCACAGCTCAATTGGAAAATTTAACGACATCTAGAGGTAAAGAAATTTCGAGAGGAAATGACAATACGTTTATCTGAGTAACTTCCACGCTCATACTACAATATGGAGTGGAACAGTAGACTGAGTAAAGTCAGTGAATTAAAGACACTTCAGCTGGGTTGTCTGACCGCGAAACTTAATTTCAAAACTGAAAAACTAAACTTTAAAAAATCGTAGGGAAACTGCTGTGATAAAACCTATACTGTTGAAAAACACTTGGGAAAGATGGTTTTAGTGCATAAAGAATGGGTCTGTAAATACTAAAGGAAAGAAATGAAAAGTTTCAAAAAACAGGAAGGACTGAATATGGTTGAGCAGATGCAGAAAAAATGATACGGTATAAAAATATGTACAGATTAAAACGTCTCTGAAACTTGTGAAAGCAGTGAAAAGGATACAATTTGGATCTATAATCACTTTTGGAATGGCAGATAAAAATAAGAAAATAATCCCTTACAGGAATGGGTTACACAGGAAGCAAGACAGTTCCTATCTTGTCCAGACTTTATATTTCATTAATACTCTAGTAAGCATGTTCACCAAGATCCCCTACTAATGTCACTCATTCTTTACATTTTTATGGTTTCAGAAACACATTAAAAGCACAGAAAAAAGGAAAAGGATTAAAAAAAACTCTGAGAAGTTCATATCTAGCATGTCTATATCATTCAGTGATTTCCCTAGTGGTCTTTAAGTTCACTCTGGGTGGCATATTTTAAGTTTAGGGCAAGTCTTGTGCTGGAGGTCAGGTTTTTAATTTCATATTGTGGCTCAACTCAATGTTCACTTTGGCTGCTTTGCTGCGTAAACTTCTGCTAAGAGCACTATGTGTTGTTACTGTTAAAAAAATATGTTGCTCATGGATATACAAGGCATAGAATTCTTCTATAAATGCCTCTTTTGCTAGAGGTGTTGAAAATGTGGCCCATTTTGTCAAAAACACAGCTGCTTTCCTTGGGGTTTCAGAATGCTCATAACAAATACATTTTTTTATGAATTTGTGAGAACACCCTGAGGAAAACAGCTGCATTATTACAGAGCCCATGAAATCTTAGACGAGTCTGAACTATTGTATTTTAAAGGACAGATACTTTAAAGCCTTTTTAGTTTCAAGTAATATTATTATTTTATTTGATTTCTAAAAAGATATTTTAGAGGAATATATAACGGTGATTGTTTCTAGTGGACTAGGACAAAACTTCTAACACTGAAAGACCTTGATTGTTGCTCTCACCTGTTCAAATGGAGACCAATCAATATGCTACACACAAAAAAATAGTGGTGGTTTGTGCCGTTAGGTAATATTTTCTGCCAAACACCCAGCAATTGGCCTGGGAATGAACTGATCCAAGAGGCCATACAGATAGGTAGAATCACCTGTCTACTCTTTCATTAATCTTTACATACACAACTAAGTCAACAGATTCAAGGCTCGTTTCATGGCTGAAGTCCCTTATAGCAAACTCCTTACTGAGAGTTCTCTATAAGGAATACTTATTACCTGCTTCTGTAGCCCCTACTGAAATAATTGGGGAAATCAGCCTTCTATCTGTTTAAATGCCTACTTATTCACAGAGCAATGAAACTAAGATCCAGGACATTTCTCCTTCAGTTGCGCTCTGCTTTTTATGTGACCTTTTCAGATTCACTAGCACTTCCTTACTGCCTAGGTATTTGTGCCTAGAGGCACAAGAGAATGTTTCTAACCCTCTTCACAAGAGATATGACATTGAGCACACTCAGTCCTCGGAGGTTCTGCATCTCTGCTAGAAGAGCCTTGATAGCGACTGGCATTGGATCCTACATGAGCGCATTCATGTGCACGGTTGCTTGTGTTTACAGAGCTACATAAAAAACCTACTCACTGAAGGAGGAAGTGTGGGGTGATAGCCCAGAGATATTTAGTACTCTGGATTCTCAAAGCCATCATTTATAAAGCACTGCAGATTCTGTAGGTAAAGAATGCTCTGGAAATGCAAAGCAGTCTTTGCAGCAAGGAATTATTTCTGCTAAGTTTTGAAAGGAATTGTATTTGGCTTAAGCAGGTAGACTATTACTTGACAAAGTTTATGCCTCTGTCTATAAATCCAGAAACTCTCTATTGCCACAAGACAAAGGATGATGAAAAATGGTGAAATCACTTCTTCTTAAATATGTCCAAAAATATATCTGACAGGACCATGGTATGGTAATTATAGGCTATGAACAAGATAAAAAATAGCCAGGAATTAAATTAATGTTATTTTATTTATATACAGCCTATTTAATTAATTTACAGCCAGCAGGAGAATTAAATGGCTGTAGGTCTCTCTGCCATGGCAGACATGAAACTTATTCAAGAACAGTGATCCTAAATCTGATCATTAAAATTGAGTCAACTATAAATCATCTTGCACTGTTACAAAGTTTGGCATCATACGGCCCTGTTGTGCTGAGGTGTTAATTTAATCAGTCTGATACCTAAACTTGGCTCCAGCAGTATGTATTTGGCAGGTACATTTTATAACTAACACAGGTGAAAGTTCCATGACCTGAATTGCTACTGTAAGCTACTGTAATTCACAGCCTTTTTTTTTTTTTTTTTTTAAAGCTTGGTTCTTTCTACCCAACAACACATTATTTTGTAAATATAACTGTACAGACCATTTTTAAGTTCCTTATGCTTTTAGACTGAAGAAATCCTAGAACGGTTCCAGACTGCAAAATCTCTAGAAAGATTCTAAACAGAAGAATTCCTGGAAGGGAACATGATGGGCAAATACCTAGAAACCATTGGAATTCTCCTAGAAAGGCCCTACATCAAGGGATTCTTGGAGAACATGGGGGGAAAAAAAAAAAAAATCTTAGAAAGCACTAGGGAACTCTGAGAATGGTTCTGAACAGAAAAAGTCCTAGAAAGCAATTTTAAAATCCTCGAATGCAATGGGAAATTCCTCAAAAGTGCACTGAAATTCCTAGAATATTCATTGAATGTACTGTAAAATTTCTAGAATAGGGAAATTTCAGAAAGCACAGTGAACTTCCTTGAAACCATTCAAAGATTTTTAGAAATGTTCTAGAATTTGGAATTGCTAGAAAGTAGTGGGAAATTTCTAGAAAGATTATGGACAGAAAAATTACTCAAAAGTACCCGGAAATTCAAAGAAAGCAAGGTGCATTTCCTAGAAATGTTCTGGAATGAGAAATTCCTGAAGAGGACTGGGAAATAGCTAGAAAAATACTAGGTAGAATTCCTAGAAAACAGAGAGAAATTATTGGAAAACACAAATATCTAGAAAGGTTCTAGATTGAGGAACTCCTAGAAAATGCTCAGAAATGCCTAGAAAGATTTTGGATAGCAAAAATTTACCTTAAGTCTCCTGAGTCCTAGCCCAGTATGGCATTTTAAGTTCCACTGCTTCTTCTTCAGTGGGTACATATAGATTAGAAAAGGTTTAAGACTCGATTAAATGGAATTACCCTCAGAGATTTTATCATGTCAAGGATTTTTAAAATTGTTTCTTTTTTGGACAGGACCTTTGTACAGACAGATTCTCTGAGGTCGTTGCATTTAACCAGAATTCCAATCAAGTAGACAATATTTATTTTCTTTTAAATATTTATTTTCATGCCTCATTTAGTTAAAGATTTATTTCTGTAAAAGCTGAACACTATCAAGTTGTAAAAGCACAAGGTAAACAGCACTACAGAGGAAAATAAAACTATCTAGGAGAGGGGTGAAAGAAGACTCCCCCAACTCTATTGTGTCACAGCAGTGAACCGATAATCCAGTGGCTTCATGTCAGAAGGAGGAGGAAACAGTGAGCTGAGAGGGAGAGAACTTACTTTCATATACTATGGAAACTTCTGGAATATTCAGAAAAGAAAACAGTGGCATTTCCTGGTTCTCTTGAGCATCCTGATCAAGTACTTCGGAATAGAGGAAGCTTTGAGCAGTTTATTAATTTAAGAACAGATTTGTTTCACTTAATTCAAAACACAGTCTTTTTCTGTCCTTTTTAAGTAAGATTGTTCAGCAAATTTAATTTCTAACAATAATCAAATGCACCATTATTGTTATCTATATCATACTTCTTTTGCAGGCAGCCTACAAACCTGAATTAAGACCCCTGATCTTTGGCACAAAGATCCAGTGAGAAATAAAGTATTTTATTAGTTTTAATGAATTGAAGTGCAGAAAGGTCAGATGATTTATCTAAAGTGGCATAGTGCCTTTGCCTGGATGGTGAACAGCAGCTAGTAACCTGGAAAAAAGTTTTTTTGAGCACGCTAAAATCAAAACCCAATGAAATTTCATCATTGCCAATCTTCAGGAAAAAAAAAAAAAGGTTTAATTTGGGGTACAGACGGGGATGGATTCATGGTTCTGGTAGGAATTTTTGCTTTTCCCACACACATCTGCAGGCATTATGCCTGGGGATATAGGTCTCCTCTTCCTTAAGTATTAAAAATGCTAGGTAGGTAGGTAGGTAGGCAATATAGATTAGCCGTTGCTCACCCAGAGATAGTAATTCTGTTGCTGCAATTAACAGGAACAATACAATTTATTCATTTTAAAGGTTGCTGTATTTTCTCACATTTCAAAAGGGAAGAATAAAAAAAGCCTAAAAGCCTATGTGCTGAAGAAGTCCGCACGTAGGCCAACTTGCTAGACTATTTAAGACAAGAACGCACTTTCACTGTTGCAATACATGCTGCTAAATTTGCAATTTGTGTATCTTCTAAGGTTTTAGCATAGCCCACGAAATTAGACAAGTCTGACATTGCAAGATGCTCTAGACATTGTTTAAGGCTCTGGGTCTATCAATTTCTGCCTTTCCTACAGACCCTCAATTTTTAAAACCCTCCATTTATGACCAAAATCCAAATGGAAGATATTTGTGGATCCGCAAGCATTCAAACATGTACGTCTACAATAAATTTACAACTGTGTAGCACTAAGAGCCATGTCATAAATCTTCAGTGCTTTCATATCTTCCCACTCTGGTAGGATGTGGAATTCAGCTTTAAGTCCTTGCAACAAGTTATACTTTATTTCGTTTAAAATAATACCCTTTCATGTCTGAGTAATTTGTATGGAACTGCATATTTCTTTAAGTCTGATCAATTGTATGCATAATAACACTGAAAATTCTCACTATATTGAAAAACCCTGTATGTTTCGTAAAGATATAATTAGATTTCATTTCTTGATAGGGTATGTACAGAAGGCAGAACAGATATTAAAACACATGCAAATAAATTTAAATGTAGCCATTTTGCAAAGCATTTTTGTAGAGAAGCTGTGCATTGATAAACCTGTATGCCACATGTGCTGACCTATTATTGGACTTTTCAGAACCTGGAAATATCATTCTTCAGGCACAATCAGTTTAACTGTATCATTCTAGCATGGTTAAATTGTTTCCTTTTAACTTTACCAAGTTGGACTTTAATGTTTTAATTACACAATATGATTTGTTTTTCCATTTTATAATTATAATATAGATCTGTATTTTCAGTCTTTTCATATTTTTATTTTGTTTTATTCATTATTTGCTGAATGTTTCTGAAATTCATATTCTAATCAGTAAATTGTATTCTTATTGCTCGCTGTTAGTGTAACAACTGGTATTCAATTTGGTTTTGTATGTATCATGAAATAGTCAATTAAGTGACCTACCTGGTAATTGGAATTTCTAGTTTTGGCAATTTATCTATTAAATATAGATGTTTTATGTATATAAACATAAACATAACATTTATATACCTAAAATTATGTATTTAGCATAATATCTATATATATACACACAGGGCATGTGTATACACACTGTACTTAACAAAGCTTCCTGCTTCGATTACACGTACTTCTATAGCGATTTCATAATATAAAACTTTATATACTTATGTAGAGTTTTACAATAATAGACTCTATCCATTATTCAGTGCATTCCAAGTGACCAGTAAGAATATCAATTATCAGACTGGAATAAAACACAGGCACAAGTCTGGAAGCTGAAGCATTCAGGATGGGAAACCTGTAGAGTCTTCCCATCCAGGATCAAAGCTCTCAGGCACGGCTAGCTGGCCTGGGCAGTTTGCCCACTGTAAATGTCTGGAAGGTAACCCAGTGGTCTGCCCGCCTGGTTTCCATCATAAATTTTAATTGATTCAACACATTCCAGTAGAAAACTTGCCCTTTGACTTTTCTATATGTAGGAATCAAATGGAAGGATTTGGTAGATGCTCTATTACGTCTTGTCTGCACAGTTTCACCACAGCATTGAATATACTCAGCCTTGTTTCTTTTTGTGTCTGTGTTCTTAGATTCTGTCCCTATACCTAATTCAGACAATTACTGAGTCTGGTAAAGTGGGTGTAGCAATTGAAAACAGGTTATTAGAGAAAACAAATAGGAGGGTAAGAGAAACTTTTTTTTTTCCTTCTGCTTTCATACCAGGTTTTCTCTGACAGTTTCCCCCAAAAGTACTCTTGAGACAAAAACCCTCCTAAATAAGAGTATTGTAAATTTATATTCATATAAAGCTTCTTTACCTCGATGAGAGGTCAAATCAAAACTTAAATATCCCTTTAGAGAAATCCACAAATAATGGATAAATGGAATAACAAATTAATTGTGTTTTATGTGTTATCATTCAAATTGCCATAAAGCTTCTAAATTAAGAGCTGATTAATATGAATGAGGGCTACACTGTTGCTATGGATATAGAAATATCATAGATCTGTACAAAAAAGTACACTCACACCTCCCAATACCATTCTACCAGTCTGTCTAGTCCAGCTACAGACAAAACAAGACTGTAGAATTAATTCACACCATGAAATTTATCTTTGGAACTAAGGTCGCATTTAATTCCTAGTGAAGTTAGAGGACTGTTTATAGACTTCAGTGGGATTCCCAGACACATGTAACTGATTTAGGAGCACAGGTCCCTTTGGCTTTCAAAGGCAAGTCATGCTCTAAGTCACCTAGACATTTTTGTACTGACCTTCAATCACACTTAGATCAGGCCCAAGAAAAGATGAAAAGCAAAAAAAACCCCCACTCAACAAAATTGCACAAGTAACCAAAATCAGTTGGAACCTACTATCTGCTTTCCTGTTTAGTTACAGATTATCATTTACACCTTCAAACATGAAAAGTAAATTGACAGACCTGCAGGCTGAGAATTGCTGACACACATGTGAACCAATACCTGGAGAACCACTGGTTTCAAGCAGATCTCATACTTCCTAAAGGTTCTTATTTATACGCCTTGGATGGGATGAGAAAAAGGACCTTGTCATTTTTGAGGAATGTTTTATGCTTAGGTTACACAAATCCTGTGGTTTTGAACTATGTTTATTCATTATGAATATAATTTCATATTCTGTTGTCTACTGCTTATTTTAAAATATATCAGCAATTCAACAGTGAATCAAAAGCACACAAAATTAATAAAAACTTTGCTTGCAGGGGGGAAAACAATTTTTTTCAAAAAATAATTATTTCTTAAACAGAACCTGTTACCAGGCCAGCTTCAGTGAGGCTCCAGTTTAAAATATTTTGGGAAAGAAAGAAAAAAGAAAGAAAAAAAGAAAGAAGGAAAAGAAAAGATTGAAAAGAATCCTTCTTGAATTTTTTTTATATCAAAAGTATATGTAGGGCTTAGAATGAATTGCTATTCAAAAGTGTTTATGATGCATGATAAAATAGTGTTAAAAATAATGTTAAAAATAGAAAAGACAATTGAAACACTTCAAAAGTACACTTCATTCATTCCAAAAAAAGAACGGGTTACTTCAATCTGTTCTCATTCTCTTGCCTGATTGTTGCTTACAAGAACATCAAGATTTTTTTCCCCCAACTTTAAACAAAGGCAGGAGGAGACTGTGTCAGCTATTGCCTTCTAATAGGTCTCAGTGGACAATAAGGAGGTACAATATTTTCCCCTTTTTGCTCATGTAGGACTGTAAGCCCACTTTTGATTGAAAGGCAGGAAGTTGCCTGAAATGAAGTTGGCAAAATTTCATCTTCATTAAAAAAGGCTGACTAGTGGTAGTGAAAACAGGAACTGACAGCAAATTATTTCAGCCCAAGAAGTTCATACCAACACTCAGTCCATGCAGTGATCAGAAGTAGAGTGTAAATTAGTGTGAAACCAACAGATTCTCTTTTATTCTTTATATCCCTTCACTAAGTTTTCTCTTTAGTCTTTAAGAAGAAATTACTGCATTTAGGTTTTCTGTCTATTGTTATTTTCATCTTGGTCAGTACTGATACTTGATATAATGATCCAGTAGTTTGTAGACATTATTACGAGTACGACGTATAGCTTAGCTTTATGTAAACACATCATTATAAACAAAGCTTCTGCGGTAGCAGAGTCAGAGAGAACCTTCCATTGCTCCCCACCAAAGGTGTCACCCGATCTTTTGGAGAAAAACTCTTTAAGATGCCGCAGTTAAAGAAACCTTAAGTCCACCAACCAAGCAAATGAAATCTTGACAAGTATCTAGTCAACACGTGCTTTATAAAAGACAGGGACAAAGTAATAAGCTAATCAATAAATTGCAGTTTGCTTGATCCAGTAATAGAGAGGAGAGGAAGCTTCAGGAAACTCTTAAGAACAAGGAGAGGAATGGGATAGAAAATTGAAATGCTTCAAACTGTATTTGAAGAATGAGAGGATCCAAAGGCAACACACTCTGCTTCCAAGGGTCTCTACTAAGACAGGAGGGGAAACCTGCCACTCCCTGAAACAATATTTCATTGTAATTCTTTTCAGTCTGTCGTAATTTATGTGAAAGACTCTAAGGCAAGTTCAGGGTCAGTGATCAGAAACATACATGAGTTATTGTCCCTGCTTGTGCCCTTGCTGGCCTTAATTTAACATGGCCTCACAGTCACATTCTCCCAAGCACTTAACTTTTAACCATCCACCTTAAAAGATAGAGCAATTAGTGATTTAAAAAAAAAAAAAGAAAAAAAAAAAGAATGACTACATTCCTGAAACATCTGGAGAAGAGGAGAGGCCTCTACTCAAGGATATTTGCAGACAGTGGGATACCTCAAATAAGAAAGAAAGAAAAAATATGGCTTTGATTTATATGAAAATAAACTTTTTAACAAAACAAATTTTATGACTTGAACAAAGTCCTTCATATCAAGAATCGTAACACAAAGTGTGTTTACAAAGTTCTACATTTGAAAAGGAGTTATGACTTTTGATATGTATTTTCAGTAACTTGTGAAACAAAATTACTGAATAGAATCATATCTAAGAACAGGAGAAACCTAGTTAGTTCATTAAATTTCATTCCCTGCCCATGCAGATTTTCTTTTTCACTGAAATACACTTGTCTAATCTAAATTTAGCATTTAGGACTTCCATTACTTTTGGGGGAAAATATTATTCCATACTCTACATTCTACAGCTATGTTTTGTGATTTTTTTATAGCATACTTATAAGTTTCCATTATTAGTTTTCATCAGGTTTTCTTCCCATGTGTCACTCTTATTTCCTGTTTCTTGGTGCTTCTCTGAATTCCATCCAATTTTTTATTATCTTTTTGGCAGGAAAGTGCCAAAACAGTGCGAATCAGTCCAGGTATGGTGACATACAAAGGAAGCTACATGGTGCTATCCCATGCTGTAACTCTTGCTGAGAAATTCACTGGCCAGCTGAAACTTTCTGTTCCATTTGAAATGTACCTCTTTGTCACTGTTGATAATTTTGACATGAGCTTGCAATGACCAACAAGATTATGGCATTAGATGTTTCAGTATTGCTTAGTTTTCTATTTCCAGGTACTCCGTCAAGTGACATCAATTAATATTAAAAAAAACCCACTGTACAATTCCACATAATTTCTTTTCTGGACAATAAACGGGCTCATATAAATATATTCTGATATGATTCCCCTGAGCTTATGCACAGTGCAAAAACCTCCACGGTTTAGCCTCAACTATGTTCACTAATAAAGAAAATTATGTTTGTATTGCTATGGAAATTCAGAAAGAAAAACTTAAATGAATTGGTTTTGTTCTTTCGGTCAACTGCAGTCTAGAAAGAGAAAAATTCTAAAGGCATTGTTTCTAGATTTTTTTTTTCCATTGGTTTTAAAATAAGGATATTAAATATCTAATCCTAATAGGTTTTTCAACTAACAATAGTTGAAATACCTGGATGGAACAAGACTAAACTGATTTCATTTAGAACCTTCATTTTCAGTGAATGCAAGTAACTGCATTTTTATAACAAATTTTTGTTTGAATAATAGGAATATTTTCTACATTTTGTCCACATAAAGCTTGGCTCTAGAGATGGGAAAAAATATACGCACCTTTTATTTTTGTGTATGCTGAATCTCAATAACAATTTTTCAGAACACTACAAATGTAGGGTTTTATTGTAGCTGTCTTTTGGGGTTGCAAATTGTTAACATCTGCCTTTTAGTATCATTTTTTACAATAGTCTGCTCTCTAGATATCCTGTTAATGACTGTAATTTTCTAGTCAGCTGCTATCTGTCAAGGTAGTTTAAAGGTCACTTCTTGCTATGTATTAGAGAACCTCATGGAGAAAATGGGCATGGGTTCTTTACAGCAAACAGAGCTTATGCTTGGATTTGCTTTGTGTTTGAAAACAGGGAGTTCAGCAGCCCGAGGTCACACTGATCCTTCAATTTCACTCTCTTTTGTTGCTTCATCTTTGGTCATACACTTTTCTAGATGTGTTTTTTCTAGCGACAACTTGCTATTTCTTTTGTTATCCCTGCTATATTCATAAGACATTCCTTACTCATCTGTAACTGGTAACACTGTGTTAAACCAGAGATGTAAATTTCTCACCCACCTCTCCCTTAGTGATCTCATTTTCTTGAGTTTTTAATTCAATTACAAATGTCATTGGACACATGCAATCTTTTCAGTGATATTTACAAATGTTATGCCTTAAAGAAAATGAAGGAGTTTGTGTATTTATAGCTTTGTTTATATGTACTGAATTAAACTCTTCAGTGGTGACTAAAAGAATGATTGCACATTTGCCTTGGAAACACCTGCCATTCCCCCTATCCCAGGTATTCGTTAGTATGACTTAAAACTGAAAGAGTGCTTTTCCCCCATGGCTAAAATTACACAAAGACAATGAGAACATGTTTAACCTCTTTTAGTGCAAAGGCAGCCTTACACGAGGGATCTGATTTACATTTGAGGCATACTTAGCTGAAGGAATCATGATGCTATGCTATCCCTCTTTTGGAAGCTGAAAACATCTCACTGAATCACGGAATTGCTGAGGTTGGAAGAGATCTCTGCAGGTCAGATGATCCACACCCCCTGCTCAAGCAAGGTCACCGAGACCAGGTTGCTCAGCACCTTGTCCAGTTGGGTTTTGAGTATCTCCAAAGATGGAGACGCCACAACCTCTCTAGTGTTCAATCTCCTTTCCAGTAAAAAAAGTGTTTCTTATGTTTAAACAGAATTTCCTATATTTCAATGTTGTGTAGAGAGTCACAACCATTTACAGTTATGCATAATCTAAACTGTAGTCGTTAATAAACTAGGTTGTAAAATACAGAAACTGAGAGCTGAATAAAGTTTATTCAGCACACTTTAGTTCCTTAAGCCTTATCATCAGGGGACTAATCCAGCTGTCTTTGCTTTCAGTGGAATAGAAGAACTCACCTGATCCCTTTGTGCAGGGACTCAGCTGTGAGAGGATTGCATCCTATAGATGAAGGACATGACAAATAAGTAAAGGCAGTGTTGGTTTTTGTGTTTGGTTTTTTTTTTTCCCCTCTTAAAAAAACACCCAACAACTTAAAAATTACTCTAGACTTCTCCTAAAACTTTGAGTACATTGTTCACGGATGAAAAATCAATTGCCTTCACTTCTCTAGAGTAAGCTCTATAGGTATATCTTTGACTGCAGGGCTGACATAGGAGGGTGGATCCCATACATTGCAGCAGAAAAGAAAATAGAGAGAGGCCTTGATCATATTCACAGCCTCACCAGGCATTCTCAGAAAACTAGACTGAAATTGGAAGATGGTGTTGGAACCATCATATTTCCTTTAGGTTCAAATCCTTAAGGTGGGACTATATATCTGCTCTCAAGAAGACAGCGGAAAAGATTTAATCCAAGCTTCCTTCATTCTATTGCATCTAGCTGTTGCATTGCCTTGTATTTAAGTAAAGTCTCAATCATCACAGCCATCTCCCTATGGGGTTTTATAGCTCTAAATTCTGTCTGGAAGAGCTGAGGTGTTGTAACTTGCCTTGTCCTCAGCACTTCATCTTGTCATCTTCATCAGTCCCTCTAATTCAGCTGACCAATTGGTCTGTCTATGCCTCCTTTCAACAGGCAAAGGAGTGACCTGCCTCATTTGTATAAACTTCTGTTCTGATCTGCCCTCTAAAGGAACCTCTTTCTTTCTCTCTCCATTGTTTACAGAAATTCCTTCTGCAAGGAGATTAGCAAAGGAGATTAACAAATAAGGAGATTAGCAAATTAAATTTATTAGATAAACTATGTAAGTAGTTTCTTCCTGCTTCTTGTCCTTAACTCAGGCCTGCAGATCCCACTAAGATTAGTGCATATAAGTAAAATGTTGCAATATAGAGATTTCCATTCCATTTTTGGTGTCAGCTCTGAGCCTTAGTTTCCCTTCAGTATGCAAACTGTCCAGTAAGTGTGTTTGCAGCCATGAAAAACAGGAGCCTGGCAAACCTATGTGTGCAGGGTCCCACAAACTACCAGTCTAACAAATTCCAGAGTCTATGAAGGCATAAGCTCTTCGTGAATTGAATGACTGAATAGTAGGGGAGAGATCTTTAACTTTTGAGGGAATACCTAAGGACTTCTGTGTTTAAAACCTCATAGAAAAAGTCTATGTAGAAGTGGATATAAAAATATTTCACAACTCATAAAAAGAAGGATACTTCTGTGATAGAAACACTTCTATTGGAATGAAAGTTGTTTGCACAGAGAATTTCTGAAGAAAAATAAGACGTTGGAGACATTCACTGTGGTAATCTAAGGCAAGTTACCACCTGAAAGCAGAATCACCATAGAAGAAACCTGGGCTAATATCTTTCCGGAAACTTATTCACATTAAGCCCCTGGCCAAATCTTTCAGTGTAACCAACAGGAGCAGTATGTAGAATTCTTTTCCCAGCAGGTGACTGGAAATGATGAACAATAATAGATTTTGCATATTGAAACTAATATATACAGGAGTTGGTGTTCTGGGACTAAAATGAATTCCATAAAATTGCTCGCTTGTTAGCTGAATAGCATTAATGACTGACCTTCCTAATTCATATTCAGCAACTCACAGATCAGAAAGGTCATCTCTAACTGCCACCACCTATTCATATGTATATTCTACATCACACTTACAAATGAGGTTGTTGTCTTCCGATTAACAGAAAACAAACAATGACATCATTATTTCTGGGAATACACTGTCTTGAGAATGATACAAATCTCTGCATAATAATAAGCATTTGAATTTTCCTTGCAGTAGCAGTTATAATCTGCAAAACCCACTCAATGGAAAGCAGCATACAGAGTTTTGTACCACATGATGTTCGCAGTAAAAATACCAGCTTTCAAATGCAGCGTTTTACTAGCTATGTAGGGGAAGAGATACTCATTAAAGCATATCATTTCGATATACAATATCAACCAATGCTCAGTAAAACTGAGCTTTTGGCTTTAATGTAGCCTTCATTTTAGTGAGTCATAGAATTTAAAGAATAACAAACAAACATATCCTGAACTTCACTGTATTACTTGGTACCATTGATTATTTTACAGCTAAACTAAAACAAGTTGGCTAAAGAGGCAAAAAAAAAAAAAAAAAAGAGATTTAAGTTATTTCATTTAGTGTTCTATATCACTGCTCTAAATTGCCATTTTTCTTAGTAGCAAAAAGAAAAGCAGTGCAATATTAACTATTTTGATAAAATCTGAACAGCTCTAGTAGATACAGTAAGTCAGAAAACGATGGTATCTTTTAAACAATCATAGTGCAAAGGCATATTAAAAGCAGATGTTTATAGGTGAAATAACCTTTCATAACAAGTAGCTATTAGGTTACCAAATAAAATTGAATTTACCATGGCTGAGAACTTGGCAGAAGTTTTTTTTAGCATAGGAATGGGCTGTTGTTTATTGATATTTAACCATACATTCTGTAAAGCATTAACCCAAATTCTATAGTCTATGCATTAGAACAGCGACTAATGGAACTGACTAGAAACAAATACAGTTCAGACTGGAGAGAAGATTTCGGACCTAGAAAATATATTATTCTATTGAAGGAAGCAGTGGCCTTCAGCCTCCTGCATTTAGTCACATGAAACAGCCTCCTAAACCTGAGAATCTTTTGAGGACCAGCCTTACTCACCAACCACACAATGGTATTTGTCATAAGATGTGTCACAGAAACTGGGATACATAGGTTGGTGGACAGGATTTGCTCTCCAAATATTGAGCTTAAGCTTTAACTGTTATTTTTTTCTTGTGAATTCAATGATCCTGTATTAAAACTTACATATTAAACCTACAGTAAAACAAGAGTACATTTAAACCCAAGTTTGAGAATGGAGTTTATTCGCTTCTTTATTAGGAGTTCAGCATAGCACGGCTGATTAATAGCTGCAGTAAGATAAGCTGTTGGAGAGCATACTACAGATATAGAATACCTTACACTCTGCCACTAAATGTTTGGATCGTATTCAGCACACCACAGCACCTCCTTCTATAAATTAGAGTTAGTGATATTTAACTATGTATATAGTGCTCTACTGATGAAGAATTATATAAATCATCATTTCTGTATGTAATTCTTACTTTACTTAGCTGTGCCTTCGATTTAATTGTTATATTATGTCGTTATATTATGATACAGGTATTTATCATGGACCAGGCCATCTTGTTGATATGTACTATGTAAGCACAGAATGAAAAGTCAGTCCCCATTTGACATTTGCATGAAAGACAACACTGAGTGGGTTCTAGAATTGTTCTTATTGTTTCCTTTCTTTGATGCCCAGGTGTCTTCCAATGGTATTTGTGTCTCACTATTATTTTTCTTCTCCTCCTGGTCTCTCCTCCAATAACCACATTGTACATCTTGGAAGTACAAAAATGCCATTTGCCTTAGAAGGTGGACTATAAAGCAGCTGAAAGTTTTCTGCTTGCTGAAAATACTGTACAACTCACATGTGCAGAAAAGAACTTCAGCCAGTCCCTGTAACTTCTAGTTGTTTTGGAATCACTGGATGATATTTGAGGTAGCTTAGACACCAGTCATGTACAGTCTGTAGATTTACATTAGCCTTAAATTCAGTGGAGAAAGAGGTAGGCAACCAATACGGCTCATGGAGCTCTGAAGTTAAAAAACCCCGCAGTTTTTCTTTTTTCTAAATTTTCCTTCTAACTAATTACGCCTACTTTTGACAGAAACCAGGTGAACACATGGAATTAAAAGTATCCAACTTCTCTGATGTTTCTCTTTGTTTAAGCAGTCCCACACAATCTACCATACCTTTTTAAGCCATTTTATGCACAATACAAATGGTCATCTTGGGGCCTTTTAACAAAATATTAACTAGTACTGAGAGATCTTCCTTTACATTGTCATCCTTAAACTGGTAACAGAGGATGGCTATTTTTCCTGTGCCACAATCCTTAAGTTGAGGCTTAACTCCCTTCTGCCTATAGCAGATCTGACAATCACAATCATCATTTACAAGTTAATTGTTTGGTTCAGAGCTGACTTCCAATTACTTTCTTTGAATGTCTAAGTGACTCTGCTGGAACTATTAAATATTGACAACCAGTGACAAAATCAGAAAAATATATTGCAACATGGAATCTGGAATTTCAGTTTTGCAGCACTTTGCCATAAATGAGAAAAAAGACAGAAAAACAGCAAGCAGGATCTCACACTCTGATACTAACACCTGTGAATTTTTCTGTTAATTTTTTCTGAAGTCTTATTTTAATTTTTAAAAATTACCTGTATATTCTTAGGCAAATAGTTGCTATTTTCCTTTGGCTAAAAAAGTCAGTCACAGTCTGCTTTCCTAAGAGAAGTTTCTCATAGAAGGGACTCTATCCTTAGACTATCAGCACAAGACAGACTTCCTTCCTTACCTGAGGACAGGTACATTCTGGTTTTGATAGTGCCAATAACACAAAAGACACCTGTCTCTGGTGTTGATTTTAGTGTTGTAAAAAGACAACAGCCTCCTTAGATGCGGACAGCTTCTATTTGCACTTACTGTCATAGTGCTTCAGCTACCTCCTCCTGTTCACAGTCAATTATTAAGATTTGCATTCAATGTCCATTGCACATGTATGCAGAAGCCATCTCCTCAATTGCTAGTCTGTAATTAAAATAAGGTACAATTTTTCCCAGGCTGATCATAATTTCAATATATCTCATAGTAGTTGGGAAAAGAATATTGTTGATAGCCTTGATGTGATCTACCTTTTCACAGTATATATTAACATATTTCCCAGAGGGATATTTCTGTTGCATGGAATTTACATACTTGTTCAGTTTTATCCCAGCAACTTCAACTTCATCCAAGCCTGCTCAGTCCTGGGTCATGTTTTTTTATTAAATACTTCTTTCTCCCCCAGATCAAAACATAATCTGGTTGAAACATGAAAAGTTTGTTGTATTTTCCTGTTAAATAGTTTGGGTGCCAAGCACAATACAAACTGCAGTCTTAAGAAAGTTTGTCTCCCAAATGGGATGCTGACCATGCTTAAAAATATGCTCTGTTTTTCCAAGAGAACCTACCAGATCCCTGGCTGATCTATCAAGCTTAGGAAAACATTGGGGACCAGCCACCTCTCCTAGGAATTATTCTGTAGTGCGTGGTAGAAAAAGTTATCTCCCTTAGTTCTATTCATAAGCAAAGTTATTCTACACACCACCCCCTCCCTTAATTCTCCTACATTTTTCTATTGTTTTCAGAGAACTTCCCCTTTCAGTCTCTGTTTGGATGAGAAAAATTTTCCTAAGGAAATTAGTTGTGGGTTAGCCAAGATCTTTAAGCTGTATTTGGTGTCCAATTGACAGCTCTCCTATCTCATGAAAACACTCCCAAACACTCTCTAGGTGTTTTTTCCCCTAACTACAACTCTTCAAATTAGATTATTTTAACCTAATGCTTTTTTCCTCCTTTGTAAGTGTCACAAACTGCATCTTCTTCTACTTGTTTTTCACTAATGTACTTTAGAGACAAATTTGGCTAATGGAGATAAAATCATGACACTAAGCCCAATACTCCACTCATACTGCAACCTGTGGCTAAACTTTAGCATTAATACTACTGGTTATGGCATAATGCTGTTCCAGGCATGGTCTCCAAGTAAAAGTCAGCTTTCTGTTTGCTTTCAGCCTAATTGTTTCCGTGGAATGGCAAAAAGTTTTCCAGAGAACAGAGACTAGAAAATGCTTGTAGTATTTTTTCTAACTACAGTGTGACCTCAGCTTTTTAAAAATGTTTCAAGAAGCATAAGACCTAAACATTACAAGCACAAGTCTAATAAACAGACACTCTCCATATTCTTAACCTGTTCTGTGATATTATTTATACTTTGCTAGATGGTGTCTAGAAAATTTCTATATATCCTCCTGTTAAAGTTAAGGAAAAGAAGAACTCTTTTAGCTGATTTTTATGTTAAAATGACTCTAACTGTTAAAGCACTGAATTTGTTTCAGTGTTACAACAAATTGCCTGAATTCATTCCTGTGCCACTAGTAAATTAAGCCGGAAACTATCTCAACAGCATATGGATTTACCAGCCTATTTAACTATTGCATATATTTGGGAAAGGAAAGAATTTCATAAACCTCCCTCTTCGCCCAAACACCCTAACAGGTCTTTATTTTAACTCTTTCATTGTGCAATTTATTTTTATAACTGTGTTTCATTATTGAGTCAAAAATGTTATTTATAGCGCAATCTTAAAACACAGCAAATATGCTGAGCTAAGTATTATTATTATTACAAAGGGTGGTGGCAACAAGGCTCATATATATAAGGCCAAACAATTTCACCTCTTCAGAAATATTTGCAATTTTTTTTTTTTTTTAAACTGCATTGCCAAGTATAGGGTAGCCCAAATTTTAAAAAAATAAAAACCAAACACAAAACCCCAGAGTCTGGTCTGGTGGTCATAAGGATACAGTTAGTTGTGTTTTGGCAGTTTCTTCTGGAATTATGATCTCAAGAAACCACAAAAAATAAAAGATAAAAATAAAACTGATATTTTCACAGTCACTTCACTGAATTATCATGAAACTCACAATCATAACCAGTAAAAAATAATAATAATTAGTGGAATAATGATCAAACACATAACCTTTACTAGAATTTGTTTTCTCCACAACCTTTCATTATTTTTTTTCCAGGCAAGTAAATTAGTGGCTTAGAGTCTATTTAATGTTACGTATTTAACCTTTTTTTGGTCAGTTGTTAAAACAGACCACTGATATGGATTTGATAATGGCCTTACATTAATTCTTTTCAGAATATTTATTTTCTTATGGAAATTCCAATTTTTATTGTTAACTCTGGTTTGGGATGAAAATAAATAGATTATGTACTTTTCAGGGAAGAGGGATGTGGGGAGAGGTTTTTTTCCTATCAGGGTCTATTATATTTCTTCAGTAGACTCTCAAATGCTCTGTGGCACAAGAAAAATAAATTTATTCCTCTTTTACAACTAGAAAAGAAACTCAGTCTGTGAACATAAGTTGCCCAACACTACCTAACAGATTGCTGGAAGACAGGGGCAAGATGTTTGCTACAGCTGCAGGGTATTTTCAGTGTAAAACTAGTGTACTACAAAACTATGGAATATGAGGACAATTTCAATAAGATTCAACCAAGTACATAAATCACATAAACACATATTTAAAAACATTATGGCCATGATACAAAGAAAGAAAAAAGAGCATAAAAGAATAGTATTTGTAGGAATTGTGAAACAGCACAAAACTAGAGCATTGGTAGAGAACTGTGCCTAAGCAGAATGAGAGATACATGAACATTTGAGTCAAATACTTTATTCACTGGGCAAATAAAGAATTAAGAGAAATGGAACTTCTTTGTTTGGGAAACGAAAAGAATGTTTTTTATATTCTTAAAGCAAAAAAAAAACCCCAAAAAATCACATTTCAATTTTTAAAAAATTTTTTGGATTTATACTTAATTTAAAAGCAGAAATATTTGTAGTTGCACATATACCTGTGACATTCCAGCAGCAAACTGTAAAAGCACAGATTAGCATGAAATTCCAGGCAAAATATAAGGGATTGTAATTTGTCGAGGTCCAACTAATGGACTTTCAAACCTAAGCTTAACCCTCAAAGTTCACTGTCAATTTTCTCTTTTTTAGGTTAGCCAATAAAGAACTCATCAGTCAAATAATCCAGAGATTGTTTCTTCCTCTGGATATGATCATCTCCAAAAGACTGCAGTTGTTCTGTACCAGCCCTTTTGCCTGCATTCAGTAACAGCAGGCGTTGGGCACAGATTGTCCCTGTAAAAGATTTGCCTTTAGATCTAGAAAGAGAATAACAATCTGTAGTGTCATAATATGTTTAGCAGATCCTCATTGTTCCAGGCTCTGCTCCTTCCTATGAGAGAAATGAAGCCAGTGCAAAGGAGCATGACTATATTTTGCAGTGCTAAACAAAAGATTCAGATATCAAATCACTGTCAAATACTTCTACTTTTTTCAGTTCCCTGAGCATCCTACACAGCCTTCAAAACCAAGAGATTTTCAAAATTATCAAACTCTATGTACATTTTCTTTCAGAATTTACTTTACTCTTTGGCTGCCTTGATATTTTATGTTTGAAACTCAAGATGGACTGAATGTATGCATTGGTTTTCTTTACTGCTTTTGCAAACAAAGTGTTAAAAAACAGTTACTAGCATTTTTTGGAAATTAGGGACTTTGTCTAAAAAGTTTGGTGTGTCAATGGGAATTTAACAGAAATCTAGATGCCTTTGAATAAATCTTACTGAAAGTTTGAGATTACTTATTTGAAAAATTTTAAATTTTTAAAAAACATCTGATCAAGCCGTGTTACCTGTAATTTTCTGTAAATGTTTAGGCAATTAGCACTGCATAGCCCATTGGAGTAAAGTGATAAACAAGAAAATAGGATTCCTGGTTTCTACTATAGAATCTATCACTCAGTTCCCTGCGCCTCTGCTGTTCATTATTTATATTGCTTATTTAAACTGAGATCATCTAGTCAAGAGCTGCCTTTCATCAGATGTGTATATGGTATCTAGCACAACAAGGTGACAGAGTTAGCAGGCCTTCTGATATAAATAAATTTCTCCAAATGGTTCATTTACCCAAGAACTACATATGCAAATAAAGATAAAACCTAATTTCTTACCATTTGACTATAGATATATGTACATAGCATTACAGTTTAAGAATTTAAAGTATACTCTGAGGATGAACTTCATGTAGAAAAATAAAACATCCAGTCTTATGGCTAACTGAATTATTTGCTGTAACTACTTTTTTCAAACATTTTTTCTTCCATATATTTTCATTTCATGACTATATCCTTATATAGTCCAATATTTTCCAGTGAAAAATATATTCAGCTATTTCACTCATTACCCAATCAATTGTTGACTAAATTATTCATGAAGAGAATTAGTATCTTTGACCTTTTGAAGATGAAAGACACATAATGACCCCAAATAATTAGGAACTACAATTATGAATATGGAAGAAATAGGGAACAGCATGACTGAATAAAATGTCTCGCAGGCAATAAGCTGTTCAGAAAAAATTTTGAATTTGATTTTCTTTCCGCAACAGAGCCATGAATATTTACAGGACAGTAATGTTTTACTCTTTGTAGACAATTTCTAATTCCAGCACACCTTTAATTCAGAGAAACAAATCAATAATCAGCTATAATTTTTTACTTTACCAGTCAGAGTTCAAACAAAACAGCTAGCCAGCTCTTCAGCAGGCTGCTCTCGGGAAAGCTATTCTGAGTGCATGGGCAGAAAGTGACGTGATTCATGACATAAATATGTGATCAATGTCTCTGAGTATAAAATATCTATGCATCTCACTAGATGACCAGCACATATTGTATGTGAATCTTGCCACTGATATACTTTCTTTCTAGTGGACATATTTACCAAAAGTAGCTTCTTAATTTTCTCATTTTTCCCTTTTAAAATTTTATCCTTAATGAACATTCATTATTTCCCAACTAGTTGTTATATGACTTTTTGCTGCTGTAGAAATACTTGAATGTACAAAGATGTGTCCTTATTAAATCTGAATCTGAAACCCCTCCTTTCTGTAGTCAGGTAATGGCTCACCTAACCTTGCATTTTAACAGTTTCCTTTCAGATTCCATGAAACTGTTTCACCTGTGCTCTGCTTAACAGATAGAAGCTCAGCTTCCATACTTGGAAGCTTCCGAAGCTTTTGACTTATTTCCTGTAGAAACAATAAACTTGAGAGTCATATTCTTATACTTAATTATAGAAGAATTTTACTGCTGGATGTGGTAAGATTATTTTCCTTACTGCAGAGGTAGTGAGAATTTTATCCAGGACATGGTATGTAGATGTAGAATCCTTGTTCAAATTGCACATAAGCACTTATGAAAGGTCCTCCAAAACATAGTAAAAAATGACAAACATTTTCATCCACCTTCTAAACCTGCCTGTAGAACATTAAGTGGAACTATAACTCTTTATCATTATATTTTAAAAGTAGCTTTAGATATGCTAGAGAAAAAAATGTTACTCTGTTGTACACAACAGGTTTTGGGTTTTGTCTTTGTTTTTTTAAGTAATCACTCTTGTATTTCACTACTTTTGTTCTCTTAAATTTTACAGAAATTATGGAAACACATGTGGGAAATTATTAACATACAAGTTAAACTAAAATGTTACCACACAGATCATTTCCTGTGATGTTACTGCAGTGGTCACCAACAGCAGAATTTCTGTATGCTCTCTGCCAAAAGACCACTCAAAATCTATAATGGAACAAGAACTATGTGGCTTCTAACAAATAGCTCTACTTTGCTTTCAAAGTTAATTCTGGAAAGAGATGAGACTAAGGTGAAGAAGGGCAGACTGCCAAAAGTCAAACATGTATTTGCACTCAATAGCTTTGTATACAGTTCTCTTTTCTTATTCTTTATATGTCTACCTCTGAAAGAACAAAGACCCTGAAATGGTGACTTTCCCATTTCAACACTAATTACATGGCAAATTTTACAAAACATGTGTATGATGAAAAAGGTAATGGACTTTCTCGGGGGTCACCTCTAACAGGCATGTTTACCAAAGAAAAATCCATGTTGCTGGTTTGTTCTCCCTTTTACTGACTGCACGAAATTGTAACTGTACTCAGCTTCTTTTGCAAAGCTTTCTGAAGTATTACAATACTAAAATCATAAACCCATCATGGCTTGTGGGACTGGATGGCAAATGGAAGTTAAAAGTCTGCCAGTCCAAAGGTGCTGAACCATGAATGCCAATGAAAGCCTCTTTCTTTCTGAATGTCATCAGCATTAGAAGTTAATTTATGGACTCCTTTTCTTGAAGTGCAGACACTTAATCTGAATTCACTGACAGGCTGGCAGTTTTAACACTGAGTTGGGTATCAAAGTTCTTCTAGACTGAGAGGCAGGAGAGCAGCTTCCTTGATTGCCTGATCAATATTCCACTTGAGCTGAGGTACTTGCTACTGGTTATTATACCTCCTGACTACATTTTGCTGCTTCCTGCTTAACATTTAAACTGTGTACCTATCTAATGCAAAACCAGATGCAGAAAGATATGGACACTCTTTTATTCACAGATTCTAAAGTGTTTTTGACTGCTGTGTCTCTGAAAAGGTTTGCCTCATAAAAAAAATAAAAAGGACTCAATTCATCCATTGAGTCTCTAATTCAGAAAGAAAAGAACAATGAAACTCACTTCAGGTCAGAGTTTTCAATTTTTTTTTTTTTATGTCTTGGAAAATAGAAGGATGAACTCAAAGCCCACAGCTGGGTTTCAGGGGGTCAGGAACTAATCTGGCCCTCATTTGGAGTAATTCTATTAATGCTCCACTGAGGGACTAAACTGACAACAACTGAACTGCTGGGTTCCAGTTTTGACTGGGCCTTAATTTTCCAGTGTTGCTTTGGGCACTTTTTTTTTTAAATGTCTTTTGCCTTCAACTGCCATTCTCTAAAATGGAGATATGTATCATGATCAGCTCAAGGTATGGTACGGTGTTTACTTCACTGAGGACTCCCTGTTCTGAGAGCGGAAAACTCTTAATCTACGGTTAAGCCAAGGCCCCTCTTCAGGATCGGCAAACAGGAGAAATGTTGGCATATCATGTTTTCACTTGGTCTCTTAAAAAATGAATCCCCTTTGCAAATCAGAATTTAATGAACAAAATCATACCAGTGTCACGGAGAGCAGCTTGTTCCTACTTTTCACTGTGTGAGCTGAAAGAGGTGTTACTGGGGTTGCTTGATGATGAGGGCTGAACCAGGAAGTTAGACTGGGAGATATTTGAGTAAGCAACCTTGTTTTATAGTAAATTATGTGAGATATTAGAATAACAGTAGAATTTTGTACTGTTGGTAAAGTAAATAGGAAACCTATGGTTATGTCATCACACTCTGCTGACAGCAGCGGCTCTCACTGTGTGAATAGCCTGCAGGAGAGCAGGAGACAAAAATGTAAAGAGTAGAATAATGGGTGGAAAAGAGAAACATTACAAGCAACTGGCTGGTGGGGTTAGGGTGGTACTCACAAGCATTAAGAAAAACGATAAAGATAGCTTTGTCAGGAGGGCTAACCAATTCCAAAATGCTTTTTTTTTGCTCTAAGCCTGCCACACATCCAGCTAACAGATTCCAAAATGCTCTTTGCTATGAGTCTACCACATTTCCAAATGAATCAATACATCCTGGGACTCCATTGGTCTAGATTATTTGTCTGCTGTAATAAGCATGCTTGATTGCCAGGGCCTGCCATTCCAGAGGCCAAATCAAAGATATGATATTAACTTCTTTCAAAGATGCAGCAACCAAGGCAATAGAAGAATGCAAATAAATCAATTCTGCATGCTTAAGCCCATCTCCCTTTCATGCACGCCTGGTGATGGAAAATGATTTTTTTTTTTCCACCCTGCCTTACCATTCTGAGGTATGAAAAAGAGATTTTGTCACAGTAATGAAGCACAGGAAAAGAGAGCTTGTTACAAACTGATTACAGTTTAGATTGAAGGGCAGGTTTTCATTAGCTTTGTTAGATTGGGCATTGTCTTTAGACTGGAGTAATTACTGCAAAAAACTTCTGAAAGAGAAGGTGGGTCCAATGTACAGTGCATGAAAGTAAAAATCAAAGATCTAATGAATAAAAAAGAAAAATAGAAGTTCTTCCCTTATGCAAAGCTGAAGCTACACCAATAAAAAAATGTTAAACTTCTCTATTAAGACACTCAACCGAGAATGTAAATGTCCTAATTGAGAAACAAAGAATTTCTTTTTGTTGTTTCTTGCTGCAGTTAGCTATCCAATCTTTGTTTCTCCAAAATGCCCGGAGATACACATCTATTTTTCCATCTGCAATTACTCAGGCATTAGTAGCAGGCATACAAGTTAGATTGGTGACCAAGTGGTTTGCTTAAAGTCAGAAGCACAGTGCATATAGCTAAACCTGGCCCTAGTGAAACTTCATGTATTTACTTGCTTCCACAGAGATTAACCCATTGTGATCTGCATAATACTAAAGAAACTGTTACAGGCTTTATTCCTTTCCTCAGGAAGAGACAGAACAAAAGATCTTTATTTCAAACACTCAGGAGAAAACTTAAAAAAATTTGCTTACTCAGAAATATTAGAGAATTCTCTAAAGGACAAATTGTTCATAAAAGGAGAAGCAGTTCTCTATAAAAAAGATTAAAGGCTGTAATGATGGTATCATTAATTCTCTCACAATTCAATCTCATCTTTGTAGAAAGCACCGACCCTCTCCACTCTATTATGTTTTAGGGCCTGATTTATGAAATAATCCCAGGACATTAATGATGCCACAGGTAACAGTTGTAATATTTCAGGTGGTTTACAGCACTGCTCTAACAATGGAGTACATTTTGTTTGAACTCCATGGCACTTTATTCTTCATTGTGTAATACTTGCTTTGGGGAGCACTGAGGAATACATGCATGGTTTCAGTCACAATACTTCATAAATTCCTTCCGTCCACACTTTATCCTCTTGCCCTACTCTCCAGTGGTCACGCTTTAGTCGTCCCTTGGTCTCCTTTCTACACACACACTTTTTGTCTTGCTGCATATCTGGAACAGCCTTCACATTCACATACACCAGATGCCTTTCTCCACATTCTTTAGCAAATCTCCCCATCTTCTTCTCTCATCATTAATAATCTTCCTCAGCTCCTTTTCAAGCGTGGTCCTGTGTCTGTGGATATACACATACACACAGACAATACTTTTTCCTCTCATATTTAGATTGCAGTTTCTTGCAGGCATGGTCCACTGAGAGAAGAAATAGTTTAATGGATACATCATTTGAGGGGGGCCAGATCACGTGGGTTCTGAGCCTCGCTCAGCTTTATTATTCCCTCTTCCCTTCTCTGTGATGCTTAGCTTCTTTCTCTTGAACAATCTCAATGGCTCTCCATAACAGGGCTTTCTTTTACATGCCAATGGCAGTGCTGATACTACAGCACCTTGTCCAAGAGAGTCTTGATCTCAGACTATGATGACATGAACAGTATTGGATTTAACTACAGACTTTCAAACTGAAGATCTTATGAGGAATGGCAAGAAATTTTCTACTCCACAAAAATAATTGAATTTCTAAATAACATTTTATCTCAACTCATCTTGAAAAGCTGAAATATTCAAGTGCAGTAAAGTTCAGAACAGCTATAGGGATGCTCTCAATTATGCCTTGGGCTACAAATGCCCTTAGTATGCCCTTACTATGCCCTAAATATTCTTTCCCATATTCTTCCCACCTCTCTTTCCCGGTCTTTTAACCTGTACCTGTCTTACCACAAACTACACAGAGTCACAGAGCTGCCCCAAAGTTCTCCAAAACAGAGTTATATCTACATTGGGATCCCTTTGTGGTAAAATAACTGGTGTCATTTAACCACAGTAGCTGGTCCTTTCCCACTTTCCTCCTGAAAGCCTTTCCTTGTTGAAAGAAAATAGGTTACAATCTAATCCTACTCTGCAAAAGAGACATTAATTGAGCCACAATTCTGTTTGTTCACTGAAGAGACTGCTGAACAAAACTATATCCATTTTCTTCTCACTCCGGAATACGCAGATCTGTAGTACATGCATATAGCTGAAGGAGCTGTATGCTGGATATTTCACTTTGGTTAGGCTGCACTCTGAATCCTTTATAACAGAAGTCTGTACAGTCATTAAGAAATCAGACAACTTTGTAACTTGATAAGAAATTTTCCCTTTATTGTTGTTTATTTTTTTAAAGTATACTTGCCAAAGCAATTTTTTCTACTTTTGCCTCAAGACGTCCTCCAACTATATCCTAAATTTCTCAAGCAAGACTTTGGGTCATCACTGTACAGCACAGAGTAATTTCTATTAGCTTTTTCATTCAATGAGGACTAAATAGGAGAGAATAGTGCTCATTGCAAAACGCAGTCATGCATTTGTTTATTCCCACCTGTTTCCACTCGATTAACATCACAGTATTTGTAAGGCAAAAAATTGAACTAGTGTTGGAAAGGAGATATATCAGTAACAGACTAAGATCCTGTTTCTCATTAATATTAAACTTTGCATTAAAGCCTTTTCAAAAGACATTCTAAAATAGTCAATGCAAATGATCACACACATTTTTTCCGTGAACAAAATGGAGAGCAAAAGTGTTATCTATTCTTCTATTGCAAGTTTGTATGACACAATCACTGTACTGATTGCCACGGACATCCTGCTTCTTCCTACTACTGCAGAATCAAGTTTTCAAAGGTTGCTGGAAGAATTTAACCCCAATAGATCATGCCATCAAACTTCACTTTTTCATGGTTTGTTATTTCTACTGTGCTTGACACTGTGAAAGCAGAGGTCAGGGCCGTATTAAGACAGGTTGCCAAAAGCTGGAGGAAAGTGAATTCATACCACTATCACCACTAGATGCAGTGACCGCGCTTGCCTCTCACTGCTTATTGTTTAAGTCAAACCTTGACCCAGCAGCACAAAAAAAGAAACTTTACTGCCTTCTTTATTGCCTACTGATGAAAAAGAAAGCCCTGCCCTCTATTTACAGTGTCATAAATCTAGTATCCATTACAAAAACTATTATGCAAAACATAGGTCCTGAAATTTAGGCCAGGATTTATCATATTGGGCAGAACTACTCACAGCCATGAACACCGTGCCTGAGAAACAGACTCAGTGTCCATTTGAATATCAAAAAGAAAGGGAAAAAGGCCTGAATCTCTGCATCAAGGTGCCTAGGCCTGCAGAATTTGCCATAGGGTGTGAAGAAGTGGGACACAGTTCCGTACAAGGTTTCTACTTCGCTTCAGCACAATAAATATTCTATTATCCAGTCATATGACTATCTTATTCGTAGCACTGATACCTGTACCAGAGAAGGCAGATTATCGGGGCCTTTGCCTTTCTTAAGCAAAAGAAAGGTTAGAAAGTGACAAGGAACAGGCAAACCAAGACACCTTAGCAAACAGGCAGGCTGAGGAGCTGAGCTGCTGGGCCAGAAGAGTAATATCCATTCTCCCGTGGATAAGCGGCAGGGCGGGGGAGCGTAATGAACAGGATGACACAGATATAATCAGATTTTTGGCCACCTTCACAACCCCAGTTTCAGGGAATGGACAATATATAAAGAATTCCCTCCAGAGAAAAAGAAAACAAAATAGATTACACAGCAGAGGTACGCTGCAAGAAGCTTAATTGGGGGGTGAGAGGAATTATTAGTCAGCTGGAGAGACAGATGGGAGGCTCGAAGTTTTCCTTCTGCTTCCTTTGCCTAAGATCTTCTCATTGAGATCCTTGTACAATGCTTCCTCTGTAAAGCTTGAGAAACCCAGACTGTACTTCGAGTCTAAAGAACAGGTTAGAGGAAGGGAAATGGCAAAAAACCAGGAGTGGTCAAGACAGAGTTGAGGGAGGGAAGGGTCAAAGGAGATAGCTTGTTTTGCTTGTTCTCCTATTTCACTTGAAATAAATCAGCCTTTTCCTTTTTTCAGCTGTGTAATCTATGTCACAGAGATGCAAAGTTTGGATGCAAATTTGACAAAACTGAAGACGGATGTCTGCTATTTACAGAACTACCATTCCAATTAAGCAACAGTTATTGCCATTAGTTTGAAATCAGTTCTCTAAGATTAAACAGATTCCTGATTAAGCATGTCTCGATCAAGTGGAGTGCACTGTACAAGTGTTTTAATATTATGCACCAGTGGATGTTTTGAATTGCTCAGTTAAGCAACTCCTAAATTAAAAAAAAAAAGGAAGAAAGAAAACTCCTCCATGAGGAACAATGGAAAGGTCATTACAACTTGATGCCAATTCCTTTGAGGGAAAGGGCATTGAAAAAGCTCAGCTAATCAAGATGTACATCTGTGCAAGATTTACAATACACAAAATAATGTCCCGACAGTGGCACTATTGGCAGATAGTACTAACAAATCAGTGCTTAACGTGCTGATCTGTTAGACATATTACTTAAAACTCTCAACATTTTTCAAGTATAAAAGATTTGAAAAGGCTCCGGACAAGAAAATCTCCATAATTTTATAAAGAAATTATGATTTTATTGTTATGTCAATGGGAGATATCTTCTCTCTCACTTTTGTTTGCTTCATCATAATATTTTCCTCTTGTTTTCTCTGCTGACATTGATTATTTTAATTTATTGTCACAGCTAGAGCACTTGGAAGAGCAATAATATTTTTTGTTCCTTATTACAGTACAGAGATAAACATATTTGAACGCATCCTCTCTGATAATTACTGGATGAGAAAAATAGATTTTTCACCTGATGCGCTGATTGTAGCTTGGGTTTCATAAACCAGCAAGAAATGTAATGACCTTTCAGCCATCTTTCGTTGCAGGAGAAACCAACAAGTTCTTAAGTCTCCAGTAGAGCATTCATAAACAGTAATGCTAGTTTAAGATAATTCAACATACAAGAAAAGGTAATACAGGGAAGAATCCTTATTAGGTTGAATAAATGGAAGGGTATAAACTCCTGCTGAGAGTATTTTCATTTCTAAATAATTATTTAAGACAATTCATATAAGAATTTGGGCTACATCTCAATACTCTACTGCAATATAAAATGCACTGCTATAGCATTACAGATACTGCTATTTTAAAACCGACATTCAGACTTAATTGGGGTAATCATCCTCTAGTCATCCCCAACCTGATTAAAGATTCTTCAGTACTCTAGCCATCCTCACTAATTAAGATGCTTCAGTTTGGTGTGGATCATGTGCCATTGCTGTATCATCATTATGCTGTATTTAACCACTGCACCAAGTAAACAATTTGACATCCAGTCAGCAATTCTGCTAAAAGAGATTTGCCATGAGATGGCAGTGCTATTAGGAACGGCTATTTACATTCTTAACCTAAAAGAACTATCTAAATCGCATGTTGTATTGGACTCTACAGAAGTCCCAATACCCAGTGAGATCCTGTATCTCACGGGCCAGCTTTTCTTCCACTTACACCAGCCTTTCCCCAGCATAGTTGGAGTTACACTGGTGTAAATCACAAATAAGTAGAAAAAGATGTTTAGAATAGAAATTTAAGATCATTTGACTTTACCATAAGAATAAAAAAATATTTTAACTGCAGCTCTGAATCCCAGTTCTTAAACAAGAGAATGTTTTCAATTCATCTGATAGCAAAAGAAGAGAATGCTGACTTAACCTATTATCTTTTCTGTGTTTTTATTTCCACTTTGATGTACAATAAATAAAAAATTAACCTACAATTCTAAAATATGAAGACACCATATCATTGTCACTGTGTTCTTACAAATCTGATCTACTCATGCTGTTTAAGCTGCTGAAGCCTTTGAAGTTGGAAAATACTACCATGAACTTCTAGCATTGGTAATTAAGACATAGTGTGGCAAATCAAAGGAGACGTGCTACCTAGCATCTACAGTTCCTTCCTAAAAAAATGCAAGCCGGGAGTCATGATAATAAATCAATTGGTTCTGCCTTTCAGTAAGAAAAGACCTGTTACTTGTTACGTTATAACTCAATCTCATCTTGTATCCAAGATCAATTCCTTTTTCTCTTCATGCTTTATGATCCTTGAATTTCTTTTTCTTAAGATTATTTTTTCTTATATAAAGGGAGGGGACTACTGTGGGTTTTGGAAAAAAAAAAAAAGAAAAAAGTCTCATCGTTTGTCTTCTCAGTGGGGAGAACAGGAACATTTCCTTTCCTCTCTCCTCTTACTACCATATTTTTCTTCTTCAAGCTGTTGTTGTTTTCCCTTAAATTTAAAGAAGGTTAGAGCTTCTGAGGCTGTGCTAAGAGCTGAACTGGCAAAACATAATATATAAAGGTTTATTAGCACAACTGGGTTAAGTAATGTGTGTGAGCCTCAGGGAGCCTTATGTTCCAGGTAGTAGATTCACTTCACATTTCGTAATGTATTAAAAATATAAACTATATAACATTTCCCTAAAAATAAATTGATATGTGTCTTAATTGGAAAGCTCACTGCCATATTAATTTGCTTACTACAATAAACCATCTTATGATGTATGGATTTTGGCTGAGGTTAAGTCATGATTTTCATTAAAACATTTCTTTTTTCCCACCTCTATTATATTTTATGGTTTAGTTTTTGCTTCAAAATGGGTAGCAGGATAAGGAGTTATTAAAAATACACATATACCTAGAGGGCACTGAGCAGTTTGTTTGATTCTTAGAAGCAAATAAAGAAAACCTTCTGCATAGTGATAACATTATTCAACCTTTCAAACCTGTGGGCTTTCACTTGGCCTTTTCTGCCTAAATTTCAATCACTGAACTAAAGCTTTGGTTTCCTTTCCAGAACTGTGAGCATTTCCAGCTACTGTAGATCTGTGCTGGACTTGTGGGTGTCCAGCCTAACCACCAATCCAGACAAATTTTACAAACCTAATTGCATATGTGCAGATTAGCACGTGCTGGTCATTTCCTTCCTCTCCATCTATTTGTGTTACAGTGGCAAAGCCTAGAGAGTGAATCTAAAAGGAATTAGACAAACTTTGACCATCTATAGCCATACGTGCAAACAGCAGATCTCGTATGCTTACATCCTACCCATTACCTTGGATTCCTCCTCATATTTATTAGTGCATTACCGTATAGCTTGTTAGATTTTTCCTGCAACAACACTCAAGAACAAGCTTGAAACTCCTGCTGGTACTCATGGGTACTATCTGAATAGTGCTGAACACGACTTTGCTATCATGGTTTTGACACTTACTTCCTGCATGATCTTGCATAATCCTGCATAAATTATTTATTCTTCACACCCAGGGAATGTCCTTTATTTAAATCATAAGACGAGACACTCAGGGCAGAGCATGTTTCTTATTATACATTTGTACAGTGTCTTTTGTAACAGGACCTAACTTACAAATGTTATAAAAATAAGTATTAAACCTCTGTCCCAAAATGCTGTGCAGTTTGTCAGTCTTCCACTACAAAATTTGGCTTGCCTTCAAGTACTGTCAACTTCCTTAGTTTTAAGTTATTTTTCCACTAAACCCAAATTTAAATGCTTCTAAAATGGCAAAACATCACCATTTTCTCTAAACATGTAAACTGTGATAATAAGTACACAAAGTTATGTAACTTTCACTGTCCAAATATTTCCTTATATTTCGCATGGGAAATTCATAGAGGAGCTAGTACAGAATTCTGCCACTAGAAAACCTAAGAGGCAATAACTATCATCTTCATTTTAAAACATAAACATAATGTTGAACACTAATGGTATTTAAAAAAAAAAAAAAAAAAAAAGAAAAAGGAAACTACCTGATGATAAATGATACTACTGGCATATATATATAGAAATATATACAAACCAACCAAACAAATCAAATGAAAAAAACAACTCCCTTTTTTTCCTTAAACCTATTCCATTACTAAGACGACGGTAAAATATTGCAGTGAAATGAAACACACAATCAAATACCATCCAGTGCATGGAAAGAGTCATAGTATTCATCCAAGTGAGTATGTCTGTAATAATACAGACTCACTTTGCTGGTCTAGACACCTTTCTACCCAACAGATTATCCCTGCTGCTAGCAGAGCGGGACAGTGCATGGGAACTCACTTCTTAGATGTTCCCAAATGAGATACATGATCATTCTCCACAGCTTCTCTTGTGTATGGCCTTTCGGACAAATTTGGAATGGTATTTCTGAACATAAACAAGACCACTTTCCCCCTGATTCAACCAGATTAAAAAAAAAAAAAAAAAAATCAGATAAACTTGAAGAGACGTTTTGAATTGACATTTTGAACTGACAAATTCATCCCTTATGCTTTTCAGGTGGCTTCCCAGCCCAGAATTAAAAACATTTATTTAGCAGTGACCCTTATTCAAATCAAAACAAAACTATGATTCATAGCTAATCAGGGAAACCAAATGGAAGAATGGGTTTAAAGTGCAGCAGAAAGACTGTACTGAATATAAATGTCCCACATTTCTAAATAAACAGTGGTATCAGCAGGCTGGTCAGTTAAGCTTTCTAAGTTACAACTCATTTTCCTTTGAAACTTAAAATGACTTAAAATAAACTTGTAAGGAAAATGACAGAAATACTTTTCTGTAAATACAGTAAATACAAATTATTTTCAGTTAAAAATCAGAAATAAATCCAATAAGGCCTTCTGACACCCATTCAACTAAAACAGTATTTAATAAATAGATAAATAAATAAATAACTATTACTAGACATATGTCTTTCAGTTTGGGAATGCCTTATTTCAGGTAAATTTAATCCTGTAAAAAACCCAAACCAAAGGGATTACTTTGGTTCTGAAGGTGAATATATGCACACACACATACACATGTAATTGAGTACGTATCATTGCCATTCATTCACCCGCTCCTGTGATTTTATGAGTCACAGATTAAAACCTATAGCTAGCAGTAATACAATATCTTAAGTTTATTTTTCCACAATAATGCCATAAACTAAGGCATATGTGGGATACACTTGAGTTCAGTTAGGGTAATAAAATCAAAAAATATTTAAGATTTTGAAGGCTGAAATGGGTCATGACTTTCCAAGAGCAAAAGGTTAGAAAGCCATCTTAATCTCAGAGTACCCAACTGGTATAATCTTATACCTAACTCAGGTAATGATAAGATAATTTTAGTCATATCTAATTGCCACACATAATTTTCTATTTGTGATTAAGATATTAAAAAAGTGCTCTGCACAGTGGTCCTCCAGCATGGAACTGCCCTCACACAGAAGTTCCCACTTGCAATGCTCCAAAACCTTGCAAACTTAGTCTTTGAAATTAGGCATGCAAATAAGATTTTCTTTCCTAAATGATTACTTCCTTACTAGTGTTCACTGCAGTACCCTTCAGTTTTGGATTTACATATCTCTTCTTTCTTCTACCAGCTATTTTTATTTTATTTATTATTCAATAATCTCTAACTACATACATTTTGTAGCATTGTATTCAATGAATTTCCTCTGTTGTATCTGTACTCTATTATCCTTTAATTACTCATTGGATTGTGTGTTTAAATAAGGTTTTCTTCACTGATGACTGAGAAAGCCTAGTGTCTTTGGCTGAACTCCTCTGATGCAGAGCTTGTGTCGAAGGGGTAGATCAAATAAATTCAATGTTGAATTTAAAGTTTCTCTACATGAGATGTGTTGATACAGGAATATGCATGCTGCATAATCCTACCATGACTATGAAATGCACGTGTTCAAAGGACTTTCAGCATTGCCACTTAAATTTGGTAAAGAACTTAGATACCACTTAAAAATATTTTATAAGGCCATATTTTTTCCCATACTCCGCAGAAAGGACACATAGGTGGATTTCAATACCTTGAAAATGTTTCTTTTTTGTTAAGAGAAATGCTTTCTAATAAAAAATATTATTATGGTCAATTTGTGGTAAAATAAGAACTTTGGTTAGATCTTTTGCTTTCTGATTTTCAGCCATGGTGGAATAAGTCCAAACCTAAAATCATCATGATGTAATTCTGTGTCATGTTTGAGTGAGTTGCTCCCTACCAGCCTAATTTACTCATTGCTTGGTTACAGCTGAGTGATTGTTGTTCTTGAAACTCACTTGTAAGACTTCCTAAAAAGAAATGCTATTTTCCTGATTTTCAGAAATGCATTTGTAAGGCACAAGGCTTATATATACCATAAGATATGAAATTGTTGAAAGCAGATGCCTGTTTTTTCAAGTAATCTATTTCCCTCCCACTTCTAGAAACGTATTTTTCTTTCCTTTCAAAGATATTACTACAGAATACACATATAAACAGTATGTTTATAATATGCCACAGATAATAGAGCCTTAACATACTGAAACAGTACTCAGCACAGGAACAGAAAAATCCATACAGAAATGTCTCACTATAAGGAAAAGCCCAGAGAAAGCCATATAGGTCTCTGGAAGGCAATATTCAGTCACAGTATGCCTTGAGATTTGACAGCACTTATAATAAAAATAATCAAGGCTACAAAGAAGAGGAAAGAGGAACAAGAAAGGTTAGGTCAGTTTTAAATGCATTTTAAAAGTCCCCTAAAAGAGGTAAAAGTCCTTATGAAATGATGTTTAATATATAATACAGAAAAAATATCTAATTCTTTACAGAAAGACTTTTTGCAACCTCAAACAAAAAAGGATTTTTATCTTTGGGAAAAAAACCCTAAAACAAACAAACAACAACAACAAAAAAAACCCCAATCCCTAAACAAAACAGAAAGTTTTGCTGCTTAATTGCTACTATCTATTTATATCAAGACTTGTGGAAAAATTCCATTAATCCATTCACAGATTGCACAAAAGGTCTTGCAGGAACATGTGCATGTACTTAAACTTTATGCTTCCTTCCTCTCTGGTTGTGAGTAGAGTTATGTACATGCTGAAGCATTTGCAAAAGGAGATTCTAAAATTAGAAACCTTAGCTGCACCTAAATAAATTCCTGTTCTGTGCCTAGTCAGCTAATATCCTCCCAGTCACCATTTCACCTTTACATATGTTATGGAGTTTATTTTTCACATAAAGAGACACTCTGTCTAAAATGAAAAAGAAAAAGAAAAGACCATCCTTAAGATTTTCTCATCCCCTGAAGGATTTATCTCTCTTCTCTTCCCTTTTTATAAGCAAGGAAATTGCTTTAACAAATATCCGCATTTTACAATTAACCTACCAAGATCCTCTCAAACTCACAAGTTAGGATGTGCATCTCTTTCAAGGAAGTGACATGACAGGTGTTAAATCTGACAACATTCTTTTTTCCCCACAAGAAAATATTCATAAATGTTTCCTGCCCCAGTGATCCATTTCAATTTCAGTTTCAAATAGATTTTGCTTCACACCTAAGGCTGTCAGATACATACTACGATCTTGGGTTAAATTCAAAATGCATCAAGGGAATGAAGGAGATAACACCTCTCTTATTACAGTTTAGGGAAAACAATTAAAAAAAAAAAAAATCACTTTCAATATCAAAGTAGACCACTGACTACCTGTATAGGCTTCACTTTTTGCTTGAAAGGCTGAGAAAGACCCACATATCAACTAAATATAGTAAAGGTACGCCGCTACTCCCAAAATATCAAGTACATAGATATGTAAAAAATCCAAGCCTTGACACACACAAAACTGCAAAAAAAGAACTACTGTATGTAAAACACCTCCTCTTTCTCTCTTTCTCCGCAGCTCCACCCTGGATCTCTCACCCCCCTGCCACAAGGAGCATTGGCAGCTATCCAAACTCTTGAGAGCCTTCTCCAAAGCTATAGAAAGTCCCTAAGTTTTGTCTGTATCCAGGAGTTCAACACTCCTAAGTTCAGCATCATAAAAATATTTCTATTCTATTCTATTCTTAAATCATATAATCTTTCTAAAATGCCAGTGGTTTTGTGGAGATGGGCTTTGTCTAAATTCAGAAGGATGCTTACGTATCAAAAAGAATAGGGCTTAAGCGTGCTGAGCTACTTCCCTAAATAAGGTTAAATAAGAAAGTGAAAATAGTCTCCAAATCTGGAGACTAATCAGAATCATGATGTAGGAGGAAATCCTGCTCAACAGAAACAAACAGAACAGATTTTTAAAAAATCTTCTTTTCCTGCACTGGATATTGATATGGCCATGTTCAGGATGTACAAACATGAGCAAGATCCTTTAAATGACTTCCTAGACACACAGGAGAAACTAGTAGCCAATGAAATGAAGGAAAGATAGGTAAAATCAGAAGAAAAGATAAGGAACAGTGAAGATTTATTTAAGTCTGCAGAAGACATAAAAGAACCAGGGGGGAGAAAACATAATAAAATAGTCTGTGGGACTTAGAGAGGAGGTTTCCGGGTAAGGACAATTAGGACAATTCAAAGAGCTTGTTTTTTTTATTTTGGAAAAGGGAGCTTGTTTGTAAGATGAGGCTGTGAAGATCCTACAGCTCTAGTAATTAATGTTCTGCTAATTAAATTGCCACATTAGTGAGGCAGACATTGTATGTGTTAGCAGGATTAAAAGACACCTATGCCAGTGGGGTCTTTGCAATTTGCCAAGATTGGAGCATCTATTGATTAAATGCTGCAAACATCCCTGGTAAATACTTCACTCTAGTGAACTATCACTTTCTCTCAATGTCACAAAGGCAGTAAGCAGCAGCTCATGTCTGAAAAAATATACATGGTTTGGTAAGAATCTAATACTGTAAGGTTACATTATGTTACTGAAAATGAGTGTCTTCACCCAAAATTAACTATATTGTGTCAGTGCCTTAGGGATGCTTTGTATCCTCCATGGAAGAAACAACAGCAACAAAAAAAACCCCTGGATTATGCTTGCAGGAAAATGCCCATATTCCTGATTCAGTCACTTGCAGACTCGGTTACTAATAAGGACCTCCCTGATGCAGTTGGCAGGAGCTCCAAGCACTCTCCGACTCCTGGGACCTGTCCTTACATCAATGGATAGATACTAAAATATTAGTGATATCTAAGTGGTACTATGTAATCTTTCAATTCTTTGGGTTGTCTAAATAAAGGACATATTGTAAATTCTGACCCTAATCTTCCAAGTCCTCTGTTGCTACCAGCCTAGATGACCTCTGAAGTTCACTTTTCTTCCAGTATTAAGGTGGTCTCATGAAGAATAGTCAAAGTTCTTTCGATTAGAGTGACATTTTATTAATTTCAGAGATTGGGCATTGATACAGAATTCTGTAAGGTTATTTTATGGGCTTTTCTCTAGGACCAAATGTAAAATTATAATTTCCATCTCTCATTTTCATATGATAGAATAAAAATTACACAATCAGAAATTCAGACAAAGTAGGGTAGGAGAAGGGAAAAGAAAAGAGAAGAGAGAAGGGAGGCAAACATAAGCAGGAGGGAGAGCGAGCAAGAACACGCGAGAGCAAAAAAGCAAAAGTGTGAGAGCATGTGTGAGAGTGCACGAGCAAGACAAAGCAAGTGAGGAGAGAAAAGAGTAAAGAGAAACAGGGGGTGGGTGGGAAGGGAGAGACAATGAGAAAACAATTCTCTTTTGGCTGAATCCTGAAATAAGGCCAAGTGAACAAGCTGGTGAAAGGGACTTCATGAAACAAACACCTGCTTATACTATATGAAGTAGGATGATTCTTATATATTTAATTTCTTGTGTCAGAATCGTTAGTAAGAAATTGTAGTTAAGAGCAGACTAAAAGTGAGGGGTGGTGATTTTTTCCATTCTCCCTCCAAAGGATTATGTGTTTTAAAGAGACTTTAATAGTCCTAAGATAAACATGTCAGAAATGCTTAATCCTAAAGAGGTCTCAGAGCTTCTTCACGCGATCTACAGCAGGAGGAGCTCCACTGAGCATTGCTGCATCCGGAGAGCTCTGCACACCCAAACCCTCACTTTTCCACCCAGGATGTGATCCCCCGTACCAGAATTGCCAGCTGAGGCGTGTGCCCATGTATCAGACTCTTCAGTTATCTGTTCAGATAATTAGCTCAAAATTAACTTCACTTTGAAAGAGTCATCCACAACTCTCTATAAATGACAATTTTTTCCCCCTTCTTTAGATATCTCTGTTTGCTAAAACATAGTTTGACGCTTTTAGAAGAATACGCAACATGATTTTGTTAAGTCTTTACCTATGGAAAAGCAGGTACTCTGATACACTGCTACCTCTGGTAGGGATCTTAGGTTACTCCAGGTGGAAGGAGGGGTTTACCCTCTGAATGATCCCCGGGGGCTCCCATTTACATAATGAGACTAACATGCTGCAACACACTTCAGCAGTTCTTCTGGATCAGATACTTTGCATTTAATATGGTATTTTGGTGTGCTCTTAGCAGGGCAATTTAATTAGAATTATCCATGGATAGTTTAAAAACTGAATCTGCAGATCATTTATTACTGGTCTGTATTTACTGATGCAGCAACAAACCCATCTGGTTAGGGCTTATTCCTTAATTAGTTCATTTAACATTTTTGTCTAAAGTGAAATCGACTACAACTATATGTACTGCACAGGGCATAAATCAGCCGAGTAACTTAATGGGGAGTATTTCTTGTTGAGGCCAATTTTTATATATTTCATTCATTGTGCCAGAATTGTCAGTGTGAAATGGTGACAACAGCTGGCTAAAAGTGAGAGATTATGACCTCTGCACAGTGATTACACACTAAAAATTAATTGTGTTACCCCTCCAGCACTGTAGCATTGTGATTACTTGAAGCAGAGAGCGTGGGTGGGTGTGGGCGAGATGCATGTAAGAACAAATAGATTACAAGGCACACAAATCAATGCTTGTTATTGCTAGGTCATAAAAAATGGTTTCTAACTAACAAATACTGAAAGAAAGAAACAAACAAGTTTAATTTAATTACCAGCATATCTATTTTGTACTCCGGAGTAACTGAAATAAGATAAATTGTGAGACTAACATTCATCTCTATGTTATATTAAGATGCTGGTACAGCCATATCTTTCAAAGCCCTGAGTTTACTCCACCAATCATTTAAAAAAATACCTCAGTCCTTTTCTATGCCATAAGTAATATAGTAAATCTTGTTTCTTTTAATGTTACGGCATCTTTCTTTTTGATGCTACTTTTTGCCAGCATTTGCTGTAGGAGATATTGATCTCTGCTTCTTCAAAACGAGTTTTCCTTGTACCTTTTCTTACTCAGTGGACCCTACAGTTTGTATGTTTGATATTGCAGATTCTCTCTCTGGGGAAAGCTCTGTTCTGCCACTTTACAGTTTCTTTCAGCAGAATTCTTTTCACACTTTAAATAGCACTGCGCTGTGCCAATTGTGGGGGAAAAAAACCTGACAAAACCTGTTTGTTTTATTGTATACATTTAGTTACACTGAAAACCATTAACTGGAAGCCTGAAGGCCAGATCAAGCATTAAACTATCTATGACTTAGTCACATCCTTTCCCAGAGGTTTACAGCATGGTAAGCTAACACAGGGGCTTCAAAGCAGCTTCACATATTTGTTCAATGATCAAAAGCCTATGAAACATCTTAATTTGCAAACTCACTCACTCGTCACAAGGTAGTATAGTTAATATGGGAAAAACTAACTCTTGGGCCACGATTCAACACCGTATATAAGCACATTCCTAACAAAGTATGTAGATACTGCTCTGTATTTTTTACACATATATTTTTGTATTACTTTAGGCATGTGCTTCAATAACCCTTCATTTTGGGTTTAGATCTCCAGGAGACATGAGTGGTTTCAAACTACTTATTGACAGCTGGTAAAGCTCAGCAATACTGTTACTTCCCATAGGTTGAAACTGTGTCTTTCTGCTCAGTAAAGGAGCAGCAAATAAAAACTACTGTAAATAATACACAAAACATTTTTTCATCTGACCACTGATGTTGGTGGTTGGAAATACAGCTGTGAACTGGTAGGGATTTGGCTGGGGAGAGAGAAATTTTCTCATGTTGCCATATCCTTTTAAACCATTGTCTTTATTTTCCTTTGCTCTTAGCATTACATGAACTGCTTTGCCAATATGAACTTACTTTTCAAAAATGCTTAGTCAACACATTTTTCATTACATCAGTGAGAACCACTGGTCTCTGACCTCTTCCATATTTATTTACTCTTCTTTAATCAAATTAGTTAAAAATGGCTTTAAAGAGTACCTTTAGATCCCCATTTTAAGAATGTTACTAACAGTAATATCTGTGGGATCTTTTTCCAGCAGGACAAAACAATAACAACTTTCAGTGCTCTCCTGTGAAAAAGCATAGCCTTACTCAAGTGATTCATCCAGCCGTACTTCCACTGGCAGCGGGCGCATGTCAGTGTGTCCAAGTAGACCGGAGACAGACTCTTTCTTTCTTACCAACACTGAAAACTCTTTATTTTACATTTTCATGATAGTTTAAAGTTAAAAGTCCAGTTCGACAAAAAGTTCTTATAAAAACAATCACTTTTTTATCCCCAGGACATTGGGGCAGGGAGTAGGGAGGCTGAGTTTATTCCCTATGATAGAAAAGCCATTTGTTTTACTGTCATTGAAAAACAGGAAAAAAAAAAACCCCACCTTTCTTCTCTATGAGATAATGAAACTCACTCACACTGGACTTCTCTTGAATTTTCTATTTGGAAAAATAGCTATTTTAATAGAAAATTTTTATCAGATCAATATTCTAACATAAAGCAATACAAACAGCTTTATTAGCAAGCTGTGCAATGACATAAAATTACCCACAAGGGTAATTTTTTCTGCTTTAAGAAAAGGTTGTGTGCTTTACACAACCATTCACATCACCCCCAATTTCAAACTAGATTTTTCACAAAAAGTATTTTAAACTGCCATCCGGCAAGCTAATTCTACATGTGAGATAATAATACCCTATAATGATTATTTAAGGTGGCATATCTGTACTTACCTTTATCTCATTTATTTATTGCATTGGTTACATGCTCTTTCTTTAAAAAAAAAAAAAAAAAGGTTGAATAGACATTATTAATTTGAAATCTTGCCAGGTTTTGGTGTGGGTTTTTTTTTTTCCTTTTTAATAAACTTAAATATTTTCAGATATTACACCTATATGTGTATTTAGTGTCTGCTTTTGTAGTATTATAGTAATTTTATTTTTATCTCTAGTCATTACATTTTGAGATTATTCTATGTTTAATCCTCACTGGATTTTGCTGAGCCAAGTAGATAAAGGCATATCCTATATTCCGTTGCACATTAGGAAGTAAGTCTATTCAGGGCTACACGGAGAAGAAATGAAAATACAAGATCCACAACACAGATATCAAGAAGGCACGTGCTCTAAATAATATACTTCCTGGTCTGTTACTGGGAAATTAGTGTCCATTTAAAAATTGACTTTTTTCCCGCTCCAAGAAAGTAATGAGCTTAAATATTAATTCTTGGGGGGAAAAAAGAAAGAGAGCAAACATTTCCTGAAAAAAAAGACTGTTTTTCATTTATACAGAATTGCAAACAATGCCTTGCAATTAAAAAGTCATCATAACGCACATACACATAATTGCATATATTTGTGACATATATACAAGAAAATAGGTACATGCCATTAGTTTCTGTAAATGCATGCAGGTATCCATAAGGATGAACGATCTTCCCTACA